>NW_028138917.1:0-198211 GCF_964270905.1 Leucopleurus acutus
GTTAGTGTGAACGTAAGGGTTAGGATTAGGGGACGGGTGAGGGGAAGGCTTCGGGGAAGGGTTAGGGTTAGGGTTCGGGCTAGGGTTAGGGTTAGGGGACGGGAATGGTTTAGGGTCCAGTTGAGGGAACAACAATGGTTTAGGGGGAGCGTACGTGTGAGGGCGTGGGTTAGTGTGAGCGTACGGGGTAGGATTAGGGGACGGGTGAGGGGAAGGCTTCAGGGAACGGTTAGGGTTAGGTTTAGGGCTAGGGTTAAGGTTAGGGGACGGGGACAGTTTAGGGTCCAGGTGAGGGTACGACAATGCTTTAGGGGGAGCGTACGTGTGAGGGCCCGGGTTAGTGTGAGCGTATGGGTTAGGATTAGGGGACGGGTGAAGGGAAGGCTTCGGGGAAGGGTTAGGGTTAGTGTTCAGGGTAGGGTTAGGGTTAGTGGACGGGGACGGTTTAGGGTCCAGGTTATGGTATGACAACGGTTTAGGGGGAGCGTACGTGTGAGCGCGCGGGTTAGTGTTAGCGTACGGGTTAGGATTAGGCGACGGGTGAGGGGTAGCCTTCGGGGAAGGGTTAGGGTTAGGGTTAACATTAGAGGACGGGGACGATTTAGGGTCCAGATGAGGGTACGACAATGGTTTAGGGGGAGCATACGTGTAAGTGCGCGGGTTAGTGTGAGCGTACGGGTTAGGATTAGGGGACGGGTGAGGGGAAGGCTTCGGGGAAGGGTTAGGGTTAGGGTTCGGGCTAGGGTTAGGGTTAGGGGATGGGGACGGTTTAGGGTCCAGGTGAGTGTACGACAACGGTTTAGGGGGACTGTACGTGTGAGGGCGCGGTTAGTGTGAGCGTACGGGTTAGGATTAGGGGACGGGTGAGGGGAAGGCTTCGGAGAACGGTTAGGGTTAGGGTTCGGGCTAGGGTTAGCCTTAGGGGACGGGGACGATTTAGGGTCCAGGTGAGGGTACGACAACGTTTTAGGGGGAGCGTACGTGTGAGGGTGCGGGTTAGTGTGAGCGTACGGGTTAGGATTAGGGGACGGGTAAGGGGAAGGCTTCGGGGAAGTGTTAGGGGTAGGGTTCGGGCTAGGGTTAGGGTTAGGGGACGGGGACGGTTTAGGGTCCAGTTGAGGGTACGAGAGCGGTTTAGGGGGAGCGTACGTGTGAGGGCACGGGTTAGTGTGAGCGTACGGGTTAGGATTAGGGGACGGGTGAGGGGAAGGCTTCGGGGAAGGGTTTGGGTTAGGGTTCGGGCTAGGGTTAGGGTTAGGGGACGGGGACGGTTTAGTGTCCAGGTGAGGGTATGAAAACGCTTTAGGGAGAGGGTACGTGTGAGGGCGCGGGGTAGTGTGAGGGTAGGGGTTAGGATTAGGGGACGGGTAAGGGGAAGGCTTCGGGGAAGGGTTAGGGTTAGTGTTCGGGCTAGGGTTAGCGTTAGGGGATGGGGACGGTTTAGGGTCCAGGTGAGGGTACGACAACGGTTTAGGGGGAGCGCACGTGTGAGGGTGCAGGTTAGTGTGAGCGTACGGGTTAGGATTAGGGGACGGGTGAGGGCAAGGCTTCGGGGAAGGGTTAGGGTTAGTGTTCGGGCTAGGGTTAGCGTTAGGGGACGGGGACGGTTTAGGGTCCAGGTGAGGGTACGACAACGGTTTAGGGGGAGCGCATGTGTGAGGGCGCAGGTTAGTGTCAGCGTACGGGTTAGGATTAGGGGATGTGTGAGGGGAAGGCTTCGGGGAAGGGTTAGGGTTAGGGTTCGGGCTAGGGTTAGGGTTAGGGTTAGGGTTAGGGGACTGGGACGGTTTAGGGTCCAGGTGAGGGTACGACAACGGTTTAGGGGGAGTGAATGTGTGAGGGCGCGGGTTAGTTTGAGGGTGCGTGTTAGGATTAGGCGAAGGGTGAGGGGAAGGCTTCGGGGAAGGGTTAGGGTTAGGGTTAGGGCTAGGGTTAGGGTTAGGGGACGGGGACGGTTTAGGGTCCAGGTGAGGGTATGACATCGCTTTAGGGGGAGCGTACGTGTGAGGGTGCAGGATAGTGTGAGCGTATGGGTTAGGATTAGGGGACGGGTGAGGGGAAGGCTTCGGGGAAGGGTTAGGGTTAGGGTTCTGGCTAGGGTTAGGGTACGGGGACGGGGACGGTTTAGGGTCCAGGTGAGTGTACGACAACGGTTAAGGGGGACTGTACGTGTGAGGGCACGGGTTAGTGTGAGCGTACGGGTTAGGATTAGGGGACGGGGGAGGGGAAGGCTTCGGGGAAGGGTTAGGTTTAGGGATCTGGCTTGGGTTCGGGTTAGGGGACGGGGACGGTTTAGGGTCCATGTAAGGGTACGACAATGGTTTAGGGGGAGCGTACGTGTGAGGGTGCGGGTTAGTGTGAGCGTACGGGTTAGGATTAGGGGACTGGTGAGGGGAAGGCTTCGGGGAAGGATTAGGGTTAGGGTTCGGGCTAGAGTTAGGATTAGGGGTCGGGGACGATTTAGGGTCCAGGTGAGTGTACGACAACGGTTTAGGGGGAGCGTACGTGTGTGGGCGTGGGTTAGTGTGAGCGTACCCGTTAGGATTAGGGGACGGGTGAGGGGAAGTCTTCGGGGAAGGGTTAGGGTTAGGGTTCGGGCTAGGGTTAGGGTTAGGGGACTGGGACGGTTTAGGGTCCAGGTGAGGGTACGACCACGGTTTAGTGGGAGCGTACGTGCGAGGGCGCGGGTTAGTGTGAGAGTACGGGTTAGGATTAGGGGACGGGTGAGGGGAAGGCTTCAGGGAAGGGTTATGGTTAGGGTTCGGGCTAGGGTTAGGGGACGGTTTAGGGTCCAGGTGAGTGTACGACAACGGTTTAAGGGGACTGTACGTGTGAGGGCGCTGGTTAGTGTGAGCGTACGGGTTAGGATTAGGGGACGGGTGAGGGGAAGGCTTCGGGGAAGGGTTAGGGTTAGGGATCTGGCTTGGGTTCGGGTTAGGGGACGGGGACGGTTTAGGGTCCAGGTAAGGGTACGACAATGGTTTAGGGGGAGCGTACGTGTGAGGGCGAGGGTTAGTGTGAGCGTACGGGTTAGGATTAGGGGACGGGTGAGGGGAAGGCTTCGTGGAAGGGTTAGGGTTAGAGTTCGGGTTAGGGTTAGGGTTAGGTGACGGGGACGGTTTAGGGTCCAGGTGAGGGTACGACAACGCTTTAGGGGGAGGGTACGAGTGAGGGCGCGGGTTAGTGTGAGCGTACGGGTTAGGATTAGGGGACGGGTGAGGGGAAGCTTTCGGGGAAGGGTTTGGGTTAGGGTTTGGGCTAGTGTTAGGGTTAGGGGACGGTGACGGTTTAGTGTCCAGGTGAGGGTGTGACAACGCTTTAGGGAGAGGGTACGTGTGAGGGCGCAGGTTAGTGTGAGGGTACGGGTTAGGATTAGGGGACGGGTGAGGGGAAGGCTTCGGGGAAGGGTTAGGGTCATGGTTCGGGCTAGGGTTAGGGTTAGGGGATGGGGACGGTTTAGGGTCCAGGTGAGGGTACGACAACGCTTTAGGGGGAGCGTACATATGAGGTCGCGGGTTAGTGTGAGCGTACGGGTTAGGATTAGGTGATGGGTGAGGGGAAGGCTTTGGGGAAGGGTTAGGGTTAGGGTTCGGGCTAGGGTTAGGGTTAGTGGACGGGGACGGTTTAGGGTCCAGGTGAGAGTACGACAACGCTTTAGGGGGAGCGTACGTGTGAGGGCGCTGTTTAGTGTGAGCGTACGGGTTAGGATTAGGGGACGGGTGAGGGGAAGGCTTCGGGGAAGTGTTAGGGTTAGGGTTCGGGCTAGGGTTAGGGTTAGGGGACGGGGACGTTTTAGGTTCCTGGTGAGGGTACGACAACGCTTTAGGGGGAGCATAAGTGTGAGGGTGTGGGTCAGTGTGAGCGTATGGGTTAGGATTAGGGGACGGGTGAGGGCAAGGGTTCGGGGAAGGGTTAGGGTTAGTGTACGGGCTAGGGTTAGGGTTAGGGGATGGGGATGGTTTCGGGTCAAGGTGAGGGTACGACATCGCTTTAGGGGGAGCGTACGTGTGAGGGTGCAGGATAGTGTGAGCGTATGGGTTAGGATTAGGGGACGGGTGATGGGAAGGCTTCGGGGAAGGGTTAGGGTTAGGGTTCTGTCTAGGGTTAGGGGACGGGGACGGGGACGGTTTAGGGTCCAGGTGAGTGTACGACAATGGTTAAGGGGGACTGTACGTGTGAGGGCACGGGTTAGTGTGAGCGTACGGGTTAGGATTAGGGGACGGTTGAGGGGAAGGCTTCGGGGAAGGGTTAGGGTTAGGGATCTGGCTTGGGTTCGGGTTAGGGGACGGAGACGGTTTAGGGTCCAGGTAAGGGTACGACAATGGTTTAGGGGGAGCGTACGTGTGAGGGTGCGGGTTAGTGTGAGCGTACGGGTTAGGATTAGGGGACGGGTGAGGGGAAGGCTTCGGGGAAGGATTAGGGTTAGGGTTCGGGCTAGAGTTAGGATTAGGGGTCGGGGACGATTTAGGGTCCAGGTGAGGGTACGACAACGGTTTAGGGGGAGCGTACGTGTGTGGGCGCGGGTTAGTGTGAGCGTACGGGTTAGGATTAGGGGACGGGTGAGGGGAAGTCTTCGGGGAAGGGTTATGGTTAGGTTTCGGTGTAGGGTTAGGGTTAGGGGACTGGGACGGTTTAGGGTCCAGGTGAGGGTACGACCACGGTTTAGTGGGAGCGTACGTGCGAGGGCGCGGGTTAGTGTTAGAGTACGGGTTAGGATTAGGGGACGGGTGAGGGGAAGGCTTCAGGGAAGGGTTAGGGTTAGGGTTCGGGCTAGGGTTAGGGTTAGGGGACGGGGACGGTTTAGGGTCCAGGTGAGGGTACGAAAACGGTTTAGGGGGAGCGTACGTGTGAGGGCGCGGGTTAATGAGAGCGTACGGGTTAGGATTAGGGGACGGGTGAGGGGAAGGCTTCGGGGAAGAGTTAGGGTTAGGGTTCGCGCTAGGGTTAGGGTTAGGGGACGGGGACGGTTTAGGGTCCAGGTGAGGGTACGACAACGGTTTAGGGGGAGCATACGTGTGAGGGCGCGGTTTAGTGTGAGCGTACGGGTTAGGATTAGGGGACGGTGGAGGGGAAGGCTTCGGGGAAGGGTCAGGGTTAGGGTTCGGGCTAGGGTTAGGGTTAGGGGACGGGGACGGTTTAGGGTCCAGGTGAGGATACGACAATGGTTTAGGGGGAGCGTACGTGTGAGGGCTTGGGTTAGTGTGAGCGTACGGGTTAGGATTAGGGGACGGGTGAGGGGAAGGCTTCGGGGAAGGTTTAGGGTTAGGGTTCGGGCTAGGGTTAGGGGACTGGGACGGGGACGGTTTAGGGTCCAGGTGAGTGTACGACAACGTTTTAGGGGGACTGTACATGTGAGGGCGCTGGTTAGTGTGAGCGTACGGGTTAGGATTAGGGGACACGTGAGACGAAGGCTTCGGGGAAGGGTTAGGGTTAGGGATCTGGCTTGGGTTCGGGTTAGGGGATCGGGACGGTTTAGGGTCCAGGTAAGGGTACGACAATGGTTTAGGGGGAGCGTACGTGTGAGGGCGCGGCTTAGTGTGAGCGTACGGGTTAGGATTAGGGGACGGGTGAGGGGAAGGCTTCGTGGAAGGGTCAGGGTTAGAGTTCGGGCTAGGGTTAGTGTTAGGTGAAGGGGACGGTTTAGGGTCCAGGTGAGGGTACGACAGTGGTTTAGGAGGAGGGTACGTGTGAGGGCGCGGGTTAGTGTGAGCGTACGGGTTAGGATTAGGGGACGGGTGAGGGGAAGGCTTCGGGGAAGTGTTAGGGTTAGGATTCGGTGTAGGGTTAGGGTTAGAAGACGGGGATGGTTTAGGGTCCAGGTGAGGGTACGACAACGCTTTAGGGGGAGGGTACGTGTGAGGGCGCAGTTTAGTGTGAGCGTAGGGGTTAGGATTAGGGGACGGTTGAGGGGAAGGCTTCGGGGAAGGGTTAGGGTTAGGGTTCGGGCTAGGGTTAGGTTTAGGGGACGGGGACGGTTTAGGGTCCAGGTGAGGGTACGACAACGGTTTAGGGGGAGCGTACGTGTGAGGGCGCGGGTTAGTGTGAGCGTACGGGTTAGGATTAGGGGACGGGTGTGGGGAAGGCTTCGGGGAAGGTTTAGGGTTAGGGTTCGGGTTAGGGTTAGGGTTAGTGTTAGGGGACGGGGACGGTTTAGGGTCCAGGTGAGGGTACTACAACGGTTCAGGTGTAGCGTACGTGTGAGGGCACGGTTTAGTGTGAGCGTACGGGTTAGGATTAGGGGACGGGTAAGTGGAAGGCTTCCGGGAAGGGTTAGGGTTAGGGTTCGGGCTAGGGTTAGGGTTAGAGGACGGGGACGGTATAGGGTCCAGGTGAGGGTACGACAATGCTTTAGGGGTAGCGTATGTGTGAGGGCGCGGGTTAGGGTGAGCGTACGGGTTAGGATTAGGGGACGGGTTAGGGGAAGGCTTCGGGGAAGGGTTAGGGTTAGTGTTCGGGCGAGGTTAGGGTTAGGGGACGTGGACGGTTTAGGGTCCAGGTGAGGGTACGACAACGGTTTAGGGGGAGCGTACGTGTGACGGCGCGGGTTAGTGTGAGCGTACGGGTTAGGATTAGGGGACGGGTGAGGGGACGGCCTCGGGGAAGTGTTAGAGTTAGGGTTCGGGCTAGGGTTAGGGTTAGAGGACAGTGATGGTTTAGGGTCCAGGTGAGGGTACAACAACGGTTTAGGGGGAGCGTACGTGTGAGGGCGTGGGTTAGTGTGAGCGTACGGGTTAGGATTAGGGGACGGGTGAGGGGAAGGCTTCGGGGAAGGGTTAGGGTTAGGGTTCGGGCTAGGGTTAGGGTTAGGGGACGGGGACGGTTTAGGGTCCAGGTGAGTGTACGACAATGGTTTGGGGTAGCGTACATGTGAGGGCGCGGGTTAGTGTGAGCGTACGGGTTAGGATTAGGGGACGGGTGAGGGGAAGGCTTCAGGGAAGCGTTAGGGTTAGGGTTCGGGCTAGGGCTAGGGTTAGGTTTAGGGGACGGGGACCATTTAGGGTCCAGGTGAGGGTACGACCACGGTTTAGGGGGAGCGTACGTGTGAGGGCGCGGGTTAGTGTGAGAGTACGGTTTAGGATTAGGGGACGGGTGAGGGGAAGGCTTCGGGGAAGGGTTAGGGTTAGGGTTCGGGCTAGGGTTAGGGTTAGGGGACGTGGACGGTTTAGGGTCCAGGTGAGGGTACTACAACGGTTCAAGGGTAGCGTACGTGTGAGGGCGCGATTTAGTGTGTGCGTACGGTTTAGGATTAGGGGACGGGTGAGGGGAAGGCTTCGGGGAAGGGTTAGGGTTAGGTTTCGGGCTAGGGTTAGGGTAAGGGGACAGGAACGGTTTAGGGTCCAGGTGAGGGTACGACAACAATTTAGGGGGAGCGTACGTGTGAGGGTGTGGGTTACTGTGAGCGTACGGGTTAGGATTAGGTGACGGGTGAGGGGAAGGCTTCGGGGAAGGGTTAGGGTTAGGGTTCGGGCTAGGGTTAGGGTTAGGGGACAGGAATGGTTTAGGGTCCAGGTGAGGGTACTACAACGCTTTAGGGGGAGGGTACGTGTGAGGGCGCGGGTTAGTGTGAGCGTAGGGGTTAGGATTAGGGGACGGGTGAGGGGAAGGCTTCGGGAAAGTGTTAGGGTTAGGGTTCGGGCTAGGGTTAGGGTTAGGGGACGGGGAAGGTTTAGGTTCCTGGTGAGGGTACGACAACGCTTTAGGGGGAGCATAAGTGTGAGGGTGCGGGTTAGTGTGAGCGTACGGGTTAGGATTAGGGGACGGGTGAGGGGAAGGCTTCGGGGAAGGGTTAGGGTTAGGGTTCGGGCTAGAGTTAGGATTAGGGGTCGGGGACGATTTAGGGTCCAGGTGAGTGTACGACAACGGTTTAGGGGGAGCGTACGTGTGTGGGCGCGGGTTAGTTTGAGCGTACGGGTTAGGATTATGGGACGGGGGAGGGGAAGTCTTCGGGGAAGGGTTAGGGTTACGGTTCGGGCTAGGGTTAGGGTTAGGGGACTGGGACGATTTAGGGTCCAGGTGAGGGTACGACCACGGTTTAGGGGGAGCATACGTGCGAGGGCATGGGTTAGTGTGAGAGTACGGTTTAGGATTAGGGGACGGGTCAGGGGAAGGCTTCGGGGAAGGGTTAGGTTTAGGGTTCGGGCTAGGGTTAGGGTTAGGGGACGGGGACGGTTTAGGGTCCAGGTGAGGGTACGACAACGGTTTAGCGGGAGCATACGTGTGAGGGCGCGGGTTAGTGTGAGCGTACGGGTTAGGATTAGGGGACGGTGGAGGGGAAGGCTTCGGGGAAGGGTCAGGGTTAGGGTTCGGGCTAGGGTTAGGGTTAGGGGACGGGGACGGTTTAGGGTCCAGGTGAGGATACGACAATGGTTTAGGGGGAGCGTACGTGTGACGGTTTGGGTTAGTGTGAGCGTACGGGTTAGGATTAGGGGACGGGTGAGGGGAAGGCTTCGGGGAAGTGTTAGGGTTAGGGTTCGGGCTAGGGTTAGGTTTAGGGGATGGGCACGTTTTAGGGTCCAGGTGAGGGTACGACAACGCTTTAGGGGGAGCGTACGTGTGAGCGCGCGGGTTAGTGTGAGCGTACGGGTTAGGATTAGGGGACGGGTGAGGGGAAGGCTTCGGGGAAGGTTTAGGGTTAGGCTTCGGGCTAGGGTTAGGGTTAGGGGACGGGGACGGTTTAGGGTCCAGGTGAGGGTACGACAATGGTTTGGGGTAGCGTACATGAGGGGGCGCGGGTTAGTGTGAGTGTACGGGTTAGGATTAGGGGACGGGTGAGGGCAAGGCTTCGGGGAAGGGTTAGGGTTAGTGTTCGGGGTAGGGTTAGGGTTAGTGGACGGGGACGGTTTAGGGTCCAGGTTAGGGTATGACAACGGTTTAGGGGGAGCGTACGTGTGAGGGCGCGGGTTAGTGTTAGCGTACGGGTTAGGATTAGGGAACGGGTGAGAAGAAGGCTTCGGGGAAGGGTTAGGGTTAGGGTTAGGGTTAGAGGACGGGTTCAATTTAGGGTCCAGGTGAGGGTACGACAACGCTTTAGGGGGAGCGGACGTGTGAGAGCGCGGTTTAGTGTGAGCGTACGGGTTAGGATTAGGGGATGTGTGAGGGGAAGGCTTCGGGGAAGGTTTAGGGTTATGGTTAGGGCTAGGGTTATGGTTAGTGGATGGGGATGGTTTAGGGTCCAGGTGACGGTATGACAATTGTTTAGGGGGAGGGTACATGTGAGGGCACGGGTTAGTGTGAGGGTACGGGTTAGGATTAGGGGACGGGTGAGGGGAAGGCTTCGGGGAAGGGTTAGGTTTAGGGTTCGGGCTAGGGTTAGGGTTAGGGGACGGGGACGGTTTAGGGTCCAGGTGAGGGTACGACAACGGTTTAGGGGGAGCGTACGTGTGAGGGCGCGGGTTAATGAGAGCGTACGGGTTAGGATTAGGGGACGGGTGAGGGGAAGTCTTCGGGGAAGGGTTAGGGTTAGGGTTCGCGTAGGGTTAGGGTTAGGGAACCGGGACGGTTTAGGGTCCAGGTGAGGGTACGACAACGGTTTAGGGGGAGCGTACGTGTGAGGGCGTGGGTTAGTGTGAGCGTACGGGGTAGGATTAGAGGACGGGTGAGGGGAGGGCTTCGGGGAAGGGTTAGGGTTAGGGTTCGGGCTAGGGTTAGGGTTAGGGGACGGGTACGGTTTAGGGTCCAGGTGAGGGTACGACAACGCTTTAGGGGGAGCGTACGTGTGAGGGCTTGGGTTAGTGTGAGCGTACGGATTAGGATTAGGGGACGGGTGAGGGGAAGGTTTCGTGGAAGGGTTAGGGTTAGGGCTCGGGCTAGGGCTAGGGTTAGGTTTAGGGGACGGGGACCATTTAGGGTCCAGGTGAGGGTACGACAACGGTTTAGGGGGAGCGTACGTGTGAGGGCGTGGGTTAGTGTGAGAGTACGGTTTAGGATTAGGGGACGGGTGAGGGGAAGGCTTTGGGGAAGGGTTAGGGTTAGGGTTCGGGCTAGGGTTAGGGGACGGGGACGGGGACGGTTTAGGGTCCAGGTGAGTGTACTACAACGGTTTAGGGGGAGCGAATGTGTGAGAGCGTGGGTTAGTGTGCGGGTGCGTGTTAGGATTAGGCGACGGGTGAGGGGAAGGCTTCGGGGAAGGGTTAGGGGTAAGGTTCGGGCTAGGGTTAGGGTTAGGGGACGGGGACGGTTTAGGGTACAGGTGAGGGTACGACAACGCTTTAGGGGGAGCGTACATATGAGGGCGCGGGTTAGTGTGAGCGTACGGGTTAGGATTAGGGGACGGGTGAGGGGAAGGCTTCGGGGAAGGGTTATGGTTAGGGTTCGGGCTAGGGTTAGGGTTAAGGGACGGGGAAGGTTTAGGTTCCTGGTGAGGGTACGACAACGCTTTAGGGGGAGCATAAGTGTGAGGGTGTGGGTTAGTGTGAGCGTATGGGTTAGGATTAGGGGACGGGTGAGGGGAAGGCTTCGGGGAAGGGTTAGGGTTAGGGTTCGGGCTAGAGTTAGGATTAGGGGTCGGGGACGATTTAGTGTCCAGGTGAGGGTACGACAACGGTTTAGGGGCAGCGTACGTGTGTGGGCGCGGGTTAGTGTGAGCGTACGGGTTAGGATTATGGGACGGGGGAGGGGAAGTCTTCGGGGAAGATTTAGGGTTAGGGTGCGGGCTAGGGTTAGGGTTAGGGGACGGGGACGGTTTAGGGTCCAGGTGAGGGTACGACAACGGTTTAGGGGGAGCATACGTGTGAGGGCGCGGGTTAGTGTGAGCGTACGGGTTAGGATTAGGGGACGGTGGAGGGGAAGGCTTCGGGGAAGGGTTAGGGTTAGGGTTCGGGCTAGGGTTAGGGTTAGGGGATAGGGACGGTTTAGGGTCCAGGTGAGGGTATGACAATGGTTTAGGGGGAGCGTACGTGTGAGAGCGCGGGTTAGTGTGAGCGTACGGGTTAGGATTAGGGGACGGGTGAGGGGAGGGCTTCGGGGAAGTGTTAGGGTTAGGGTTCGAGCTAGTGTTAGGGTTAGGGGACTGGGACGGTTTAGGGTCCAGGTGAGGGTACGACCACGCTTTAGGGGGAGCGTACGTGCGAGGGCGCGGGTTAGTGTGAGAGTACGGGTTAGGATTAGGGGACGGGTGAGGGGAAGCCTCGGGGAAGGGTTAGGGTTAGGGTTCGGGCTAGGGTTAGGGGACAGGGACGGGGACGGTTTAGGGTCCAGGTGAGTGTACGACAACGGTTTAGGGGGACTGTACGTGTGAGGGCGCTCGTTAGTGTGAGCGTACGGGTTAGGATTAGGGGACGGTTGAGGGGAAGGCTTCGTGGAAGTGTTAGGGTTAGAGTTCGGGCTAGGGTTAGGGTTAGGTGAAGGGGATGGTTTAGGGTCCAGGTAAGGGTACGACAATGGTTTAGGGGGAGGTTACGTGTGAGGGCGCGGGTTAGTGTGAGCGTACGGGTTAGGATTAGGGGACGGGTGAGGGGAAGGCTTCGGGGAAGGTTTACTGTTAGGGTTCGGGCTAGCGTTAGGGTTAGGGGACGGGGACGGTTTAGGGTCCAGGTGAGGGTACGACAACGGTTTAGGGGGAGCGAATGTGTGAGGGCGTGGGTTAGTGTGAGGGTACGGGTTAGGATTAGGCGACGGGTGAGGCAAAGGCTTCGGGGAAGGGTTAGGGCTAGGGTTCGGGCTAGGGTTAGGGTTAGGGGACGGGGACGGTTTAGGGTCCAGGTGAGGGTACGACAACGGTTGATGGGGAGCATATGTGTGACGGCGCGGGTTAGTGCGAGTGTACGGGTTAGGATTAGGGGACGGGTGAGGGGAAGGCTTCGGGGAAGGTTTAGGGTTAGGTTTCGGGCTAGGGTTAGGGTTAGGGGACGGCGACGGTTTAGGATCCAGGTGAGGGTACGACAGAGCTTTAGGGGGAGCGTACGTGTGAGGGCGCGGGTTAATGTGAGCGTACGGGTTAGGATTAGGGTACGGGTGAGGGGAAGGCTTCGGGGAAGTGTTAGGGTTAGGGTTCGGGCTAGGGTTAGGTTTAGGGGATGGGCACGTTTTAGGGTCCAGGTGAGGGTACGACAACGCTTTAGGGGGAGCGTACGTGTGAGCGCGCGTGTTAGTGTGAGCGTACGGGTTAGGATTAGGGGACGGGTGAGGGGAAGGCTTCGGGGAAGGTTTAGGGTTAGGGTTCGGGCTAGGGTTAGGGTTAGGGGACGGGGACGGTTTAGGGTCCAGGTGAGGGTACGACAATGGTTTGGGGTAGCGTACATGAGGGGGCGCGGGTTAGTGTGAGCGTACGGGTTAGGATTAGGGGACGGGTGAGGGCAAGGCTTCGGGGAAGGGTTAGGGTTAGTGTTCGGGGTAGGGTTAGGGTTAGTGGACGGGGACGGTTTAGGGTGCAGGTTAGGGTATGACAACGGTTTAGGGGGAGCGTACGTGTGAGGGCGCGGGTTAGTGTTAGCGTACGGGTTAGGATTAGGGAACGGGTGAGAAGAAGGCTTCGGGGAAGGGTTAGGGTTAGGGTTAGGGTTAGAGGACGGGTTCAATTTAGGGTCCAGGTGAGGGTACGACAACGCTTTAGGGGGAGCGGACGTGTGAGAGCGCGGTTTAGTGTGAGCGTACGGGTTAGGATTAGGGGATGTGTGAGGGGAAGGCTTCGGGGAAGGTTTAGGGTTATGGTTAGGGCTAGGGTTATGGTTAGTGGATGGGGATGGTTTAGGGTCCAGGTGACGGTATGACAATTGTTTAGGGGGAGGGTACATGTGAGGGCACAGGTTAGTGTGAGGGTACGGGTTAGGATTAGGGGACGGGTGAGGGGAAGGCTTCGGGGAAGGGTTAGGTTTAGGGTTCGGGCTAGGGTTAGGGTTAGGGGACGGGGACGGTTTAGGGTCCAGGTGAGGGTACGACAACGGTTTAGGGGGAGCGTACGTGTGAGGGCGCGGGTTAATGAGAGCGTACGGGTTAGGATTAGGGGACGGGTGAGGGGAAGTCTTCGGGGAAGGGTTAGGGTTAGGGTTCGCGTAGGGTTAGGGTTAGGGAACCGGGACGGTTTAGGGTCCAGGTGAGGGTACGACAACGGTTTAGGGGGAGCGTACGTGTGAGGGCGTGGGTTAGTGTGAGCGTACGGGGTAGGATTAGAGGACGGGTGAGGGGAGGGCTTCGGGGAAGGGTTAGGGTTAGGGTTCGGGCTAGGGTTAGGGTTAGGGGACGGGTACGGTTTAGGGTCCAGGTGAGGGTACGACAACGCTTTAGGGGGAGCGTACGTGTGAGGGCTTGGGTTAGTGTGAGCGTACGGATTAGGATTAGGGGACGGGTGAGGGGAAGGCTTCGTGGAAGTGTTAGGGTTAGGGCTCGGGCTAGGGCTAGGGTTAGGTTTAGGGGACGGGGACCATTTAGGGTCCAGGTGAGGGTACGACAACGGTTTAGGGGGAGCGTACGTGTGAGGGCGTGGGTTAGTGTGAGAGTACGGTTTAGGATTAGGTGACGGGTGAGGGGAAGGCTTTGGGGAAGGGTTAGGGTTAGGGTTCGGGCTAGGGTTAGGGGACGGGGACGGGGATGGTTTAGGGTCCAGGTGAGTGTACGACAACGGTTTAGGGGGAGCGAATGTGTGAGAGCGTGGGTTAGTGTGCGGGTGCGTGTTAGGATTAGGCGACGGGTGAGGGGAAGGCTTCGGGGAAGGGTTAGGGGTAAGGTTCGGGCTAGGGTTAGGGTTAGGGGACGGGGACGGTTTAGGGTACAGGTGAGGGTACGACAACGCTTTAGGGGGAGCGTACATATGAGGGCGCGGGTTAGTGTGAGCGTACGGGTTAGGATTAGGGGACGGGTGAGGGGAAGGCTTCGGGGAAGGGTTATGGTTAGGGTTCGGGCTAGGGTTAGGGTTAAGGGACGGGGAAGGTTTAGGTTCCTGGTGAGGGTACGACAACGCTTTAGGGGGAGCATAAGTGTGAGGGTGTGGGTTAGTGTGAGCGTATGGGTTAGGATTAGGGGACGGGTGAGGGGAAGGCTTCGGGGAAGGGTTAGGGTTAGGGTTCGGGCTAGAGTTAGGATTAGGGGTCGGGGACGATTTAGGGTCCAGGTGAGGGTACGACAACGGTTTACGGGCAGCGTACGTGTGTGGGCGCGGGTTAGTGTGAGCGTACGGGTTAGGATTATGGGACGGGGGAGGGGAAGTCTTCGGGGAATATTTAGGGTTAGGGTTCGGGCTAAGGTTAGGGTTAGGGGACGGGGACGGTTTAGGGTCCAGGTGAGGGTACGACAACGGTTTAGGGGGAGCATACGTGTGAGGGCGCGGGTTAGTGTGAGCGTACGGGTTAGGATTAGGGGACGGTGGAGGGGAAGGCTTCGGGGAAGGGTTAGGGTTAGGGTTCGGGCTAGGGTTAGGGTTAGGGGATAGGGACGGTTTAGGGTCCAGGTGAGGGTATGACAATGGTTTAGGGGGAGCGTACGTGTGAGAGCGCGGGTTAGTGTGAGCGTACGGGTTAGGATTAGGGGACGGGTGAGGGGAGGGCTTCGGGGAAGTGTTAGGGTTAGGGTTCGAGCTAGGGTTAGGGTTAGGGGACTGGGACGGGGACGGTTTAGGGTCCAGGTGAGTGTACGACAACGGTTTAGGGGGACTGTACGTGTGAGGGCGCTCGTTAGTGTGAGCGTACGGGTTAGGATTAGGGGACGGTTGAGGGGAAGGCTTCGTGGAAGTGTTAGGGTTAGAGTTCGGGCTAGGGTTAGGGTTAGGTGAAGGGGACGGTTTAGGGTCCAGGTAAGGGTACGACAATGGTTTAGGGGGAGGTTACGTGTGAGGGCGCTCGTTAGTGTGAGCGTACGGGTTAGGATTAGGGGACGGGTGAGGGGAAGGCTTCGGGGAAGGTTTACTGTTAGGGTTCGGGCTAGCGTTAGGGTTAGGGGACGGGGACGGTTTAGGGTCCAGGTGAGGGTACGACAACGGTTTAGGGGGAGCGAATGTGTGAGGGCGTGGGTTAGTGTGAGGGTACGGGTTAGGATTAGGCGACGGGTGAGGCAAAGGCTTCGGGGAAGGGTTAGGGCTAGGGTTCGGGCTAGGGTTAGGGTTAGGGGACGGGGACGGTTTAGGGTCCAGGTGAGTGTACGACAACGGTTTAGGGGGACTGTACGTGTGAGGGCGCGGTTAGTGTGAGCGTACGGGTTAGGATTAGGGGACGGGTGAGGGGAAGGCTTCGGAGAACGGTTAGGGTTAGGGTTCGGGCTAGGGTTAGCCTTAGGGGACGGGGACGATTTAGGGTCCAGGTGAGGGTACGACAACGCTTTAGGGGGAGCGTACGTGTGAGGGTGCGGGTTAGTGTGAGCGTACGGGTTAGGATTAGGGGACGGGTAAGGGGAAGGCTTCGGGGAAGTGTTAGGGGTAGGGTTCGGGCTAGGGTTAGGGTTAGGGGACGGGGACGGTTTAGGGTCCAGTTGAGGGTACGAGAGCGGTTTAGGGGGAGCGTACGTGTGAGGGCACGGGTTAGTGTGAGCGTACGGGTTAGGATTAGGGGACGGGTGAGGGGAAGGCTTCGGGGAAGGGTTTGGGTTAGGGTTCGGGCTAGGGTTAGGGTTAGGGGACGGGGACGGTTTAGTGTCCAGGTGAGGGTATGAAAACGCTTTAGGGAGAGGGTACGTGTGAGGGCGCGGGGTAGTGTGAGGGTAGGGGTTAGGATTAGGGGACGGGTGAGGGGAAGGCTTCAGGTAACGGTTAGGGTTAGGGTTAGGGCTAGGGTTAGGGTTAGGGGACGGGGACGGTTTAGGGTCCAGGTGAGGGTACGACAACGCTTTAGGGGGAGCGTACGTGTGAGGGTGCGGGTTAGTGTGAGCATATGGGTTAGGATTAGGGGACGGGTAAGGGGAAGGCTTCGGGGAAGGGTTAGGGTTAGTGTTCGGGCTAGGGTTAGCGTTAGGGGATGGGGACGGTTTAGGGTCCAGGTGAGTGTACGACAACGGTTTAGGGGGAGCGCACGTGTGAGGGTGCAGGTTAGTGTGAGCGTACGGGTTAGGATTAGGGGACGGGTGAGGGCAAGGCTTCGGGGAAGGGTTAGGGTTAGTGTTCGGGCTAGGGTTAGCGTTAGGGGACGGGGACGGTTTAGGGTCCAGGTGAGGGTACGACAACGGTTTAGGGGGAGCGCATGTGTGAGGGCGCAGGTTAGTGTCAGCGTACGGGTTAGGATTAGGGGATGTGTGAGGGGAAGGCTTCGGGGAAGGGTTAGGGTTAGGGTTCGGGCTAGGGTTAGGGTTAGGGTTAGGGTTAGGGGACTGGGACGGTTTAGGGTCCAGGTGAGGGTACGACAACGGTTTAGGGGGAGTGAATGTGTGAGGGCGCGGGTTAGTTTGAGGGTGCGTGTTAGGATTAGGCGAAGGGTGAGGGGAAGGCTTCGGGGAAGGGTTAGGGTTAGGGTTAGGGCTAGGGTTAGGGTTAGGGGACGGGGACGGTTTAGGGTCCAGGTGAGGGTACGACATCGCTTTAGGGGGAGCGTACGTGTGAGGGTGCAGGATAGTGTGAGCGTATGGGTTAGGATTAGGGGACGGGTGAGGGGAAGGCTTCGGGGAAGGGTTAGGGTTAGGGTTCTGGCTAGGGTTAGGGTACGGGGACGGGGACGGTTTAGGGTCCAGGTGAGTGTACGACAACGGTTAAGGGGGACTGTACGTGTGAGGGCACGGGTTAGTGTGAGCGTACGGGTTAGGATTAGGGGACGGGGGAGGGGAAGGCTTCGGGGAAGGGTTAGGTTTAGGGATCTGGCTTGGGTTCGGGTTAGGGGACGGGGACGGTTTAGGGTCCATGTAAGGGTACGACAATGGTTTAGGGGGAGCGTACGTGTGAGGGTGCGGGTTAGTGTGAGCGTACGGGTTAGGATTAGGGGACTGGTGAGGGGAAGGCTTCGGGGAAGGATTAGGGTTAGGGTTCGGGCTAGAGTTAGGATTAGGGGTCGGGGACGATTTAGGGTCCAGGTGAGTGTACGACAACGGTTTAGGGGGAGCGTACGTGTGTGGGCGTGGGTTAGTGTGAGCGTACCCGTTAGGATTAGGGGACGGGTGAGGGGAAGTCTTCGGGGAAGGGTTAGGGTTAGGGTTCGGGCTAGGGTTAGGGTTAGGGGACTGGGACGGTTTAGGGTCCAGGTGAGGGTACGACCACGGTTTAGTGGGAGCGTACGTGCGAGGGCGCGGGTTAGTGTGAGAGTACGGGTTAGGATTAGGGGACGGGTGAGGGGAAGGCTTCAGGGAAGGGTTATGGTTAGGGTTCGGGCTAGGGTTAGGGGACGGTTTAGGGTCCAGGTGAGTGTACGACAACGGTTTAAGGGGACTGTACGTGTGAGGGCGCTGGTTAGTGTGAGCGTACGGGTTAGGATTAGGGGACGGGTGAGTGGAAGGCTTCGGGGAAGGGTTAGGGTTAGGGATCTGGCTTGGGTTCGGGTTAGGGGACGGGGACGGTTTAGGGTCCAGGTAAGGGTACGACAATGGTTTAGGGGGAGCGTACGTGTGAGGGCGAGGGTTAGTGTGAGCGTACGGGTTAGGATTAGGGGACGGGTGAGGGGAAGGCTTCGTGGAAGGGTTAGGGTTAGAGTTCGGGCTAGGGTTAGGGTTAGGTGACGGGGACGGTTTAGGGTCCAGGTGAGGGTACGACAGTGGTTTAGGGGGAGGGTACGAGTGAGGGCGCGGGTTAGTGTGAGCGTACGGGTTAGGATTAGGGGACGGGTGAGGGGAAGGCTTCGGGGAAGGGTTAGGGTTAGGATTCGGTGTAGGGTTAAGGTTAGGGAACGGGGACGGTTTAGGGTCCAGGTGAGTGTACGACAACGCTTTAGGGGGAGGGTACGTGTGAGGGCGCAGTTTAGTGTGAGCGTAGGGGTTAGGATTAGGGGACGGGTGAGGGGAAGGCTTCGGGGAAGGGTTAGGGTTAGGGTTCGGGCTAGGGTTAGGTTTAGGGGACGGGGACGGTTTAGGGTCCAGGTGAGGGTACGACAACGGTTTAGGGGGTGCGTACGTGTGAGGGCGCGGGTTAGTGTGAGCGTACGGGTTAGGATTAGGGGACGGGTGAGGGGAAGGCTTCGGGGAAGTGTTAGGGTTAGTGTTCGGGCTAGGGTTAGCGTTAGGGGACGGGGACGGTTTAGGGTCCAGGTGAGGGTACGACAACGGTTTAGGGGGAGCGCACATGTGAGGGCGCGGATTAGTGTGAGCGTACGGGTTAGGATTAGGGGACGGGTGAGGGGAAGGTCTCGGGGAATGGTTAGGGTTAGGGTTCGGGCTAGGGTTAGGGTTAGGGGACGGGGACGGTTTAGGGTCCAGGTGAGTGTACGACAACGGTTTAGGGGGACTGTACGTGTGAGGGCGCGGTTAGTGTGAGTGTACGGGTTAGGATTAGGGGACGGGTGAGGGGAAGGTTTCGGGGAAGTTTTAGGGTTAGGGTTCGGGCTAGGGTTCGGGTTAGGGGACGGGGACGGTTTAGGGTCCAGGTAAGGGTACAACAATGGTTTAGGGGGAGCGTACGTGTGAGGGTGTGGGTTACTGTGAGCGTACGGGTTAGGATTAGGGGACGGGTGAGGGGAAGGCTTCGTGGAAGTGTTAGGGTTAGAGTTCGGGCTAGTGTTAGGCTTAGGGGACGGGAACGGTTTAGGGTCCAGTTGAGGGTACGACAGCGGTTTTAGGGGAGCGTACGTGTGAGGGCGCGGGTTAGTGTGAGCGTACAGGTTAGGATTAGGGGACGGGTGAGTGGAAGGCTTCGGGGAAGGGTTAGGGTTAGGGTTCGGTGTAGGGTTAGTGTTAGGGGACGGGTACGGTTTAGTGTCCATGTGAGGGTACGACAACGCTTTAGGGGGAGGGTACGTGTGACGGCGCGGCTTAGTGTGAGCCTAGGGTTTAGGATTAGGGGACGGGTGAGGGGAAGGCTTCGGGGAAGGGTTAGGGTTAGGGTTCGGGCTAGGGTTAGGGTTAGGGGACGGGGACGGTTTAGGGTCCAGGTGAGGTTACGACAACGGTTTAGGGGGAGCGTACGTGTGAGGGCGCGGTTTAGTGTGAGCGTACGGGTTAGGATTAGGGGACCGGTGAAGGGAAGGCTTCGAGGAAGGTTTAGGGTTAGGGTTTGGGCTAGGGTTAGGGTTAGGGGACGGAGACGGTTTAGGGTCCAGTTGAGGGTACGAGAGCGGTTTAGGGGGAGCGTACGTGTGAGGGCACGGGTTAGTGTGAGCGTACGGGTTAGGATTAGGGGACGGGTGAGGGGAAGGCTTCAGGGAACGGTTAGGGTTAGGGTTAGGTCTAGGGTTAGGTTTAGGGGACGGGGACGGTTTAGGGTCCAGGTGAGGGTACGACAACGCTTTAGGGGGAGCGTACGTGTGAGGGTGCGCGTTAGTGTGAGCGTACGGGTTAGGATTAGGGGACGGGTGAGGGGAAGGCTTCGGGGAAGGGTTTGGATTAGGGTTTGGGCTAGTGTTAGGGTTAGGGGACGGTGACGGTTTAGTGTCCAGGTGAGGGTGTGACAACGCTTTAGGGAGAGGGTACGTGTGAGGGCGCAGGTTAGTGTGAGGGTACGGGTTAGGATTAGGGGACGGGTGAGGGGAAGGCTTCGGGGAAGGGTTAGGGTCATGGTTCGGGCTAGGGTTAGGGTTAGGGGACGGGGACGGTTTAGGGTCCAGGTGAGGGTACGACAACGCTTTAGGGGGAGCGTACATATGAGGTCGCGGGTTAGTGTGAGCGTACGGGTTAGGATTAGGTGACGGGTGAGGGGAAGGCTTTGGGGAAGGGTTAGGGTTAGGGTTCGGGCTAGGGTTAGGGTTAGTGGACGGGGACGGTTTAGGGTCCAGGTGAGGGTACGACAACGCTTTAGGGGGAGCGTACGTGTGAGGGCGCGGTTTAGTGTGAGCGTACGGGTTAGGATTAGGGGACGGGTGAGGGGAAGGCTTCGGGGAAGGTTTAGGGTTAGTGTTCGGGCTAGGGTTAGGGTTAGTGGACGGGGACGGTTTAGGGTCCAGGTTAGGGTATGACAACCGTTTAGGGGGAGCGTACGTGTGAGGGCGCGGGTTAGTGTTAGCGTACGGGTTAGGATTAGGGGACGGGTGAGGGGAAGGCCTCGGGGAAGTGTTAGGGTTAGGGTTCGGGCTAGGGTTAGGGTTAGGGGACGGGGACGTTTTAGGTTCCTGGTGAGGGTACGACAACGCTTTAGGGGGAGCATAAGTGTGAGGGTGTGGGTTAGTGTGAGCGTACGGGTTAGGATTAGGGGACGGTTGAGGGGAAGGCTTCGGGGAAGGGTTAGGGTTAGGGATCTGGCTTGGGTTCGGGTTAGGGGACGGAGACGGTTTAGGGTCCAGGTAAGAGTACGACAATGGTTTAGGGGGAGCGTACGTGTGAGGGTGCGGGTTAGTGTGAGCGTACGGGTTAGGATTAGGGGACGGGTGAAGGGAAGGCTTCGAGGAAGGTTTAGGTTTAGGGTTTGGGCTAGGGTTAGGGTTAGGGGACGGAGACGGTTTAGGGTCCAGTTGAGGGTACGAGAGCGGTTTAGGGGGAGCGTACGTGTGAGGGCACGGGTTAGTGTGAGCGTACGGGTTAGGATTAGGGGACGGGTGACGGGAAGGCTTCAGGGAACGGTTAGGGTTAGGGTTAGGTCTAGGGTTAGGGTTAGGGGACGGGGACAGTTTAGGGTCCAGGTGAGGGTACGACAACGCTTTAGGGGGAGCGTACGTGTGAGGGTGCGCGTTAGTGTGAGCGTACGGGTTAGGATTAGGGGACGGGTGAAGGGAAGCTTTCGGGGAAGGGTTTGGGTTAGGGTTTGGGCTAGTGTTAGGGTTAGGGGACGGTGACGGTTTAGTGTCCAGGTGAGGGTGTGACAACGCTTTAGGGAGAGGGTACGTGTGAGGGCGCAGGTTAGTGTGAGGGTACGGGTTAGGATTAGGGGACGGGTGAGGGGAAGGCTTCGGGGAAGGGTTAGGGTCATGGTTCGGGCTAGGGTTAGGGTTAGGGGATGGGGACGGTTTAGGGTCCAGGTGAGGGTACGACAACGCTTTAGGGGGAGCGTACATATGAGGTCGCGGGTTAGTGTGAGCGTACGGGTTAGGATTAGGTGATGGGTGAGGGGAAGGCTTTGGGGAAGGGTTAGGGTTAGGGTTCGGGCTAGGGTTAGGGTTAGTGGACGGGGACGGTTTAGGGTCCAGGTGAGAGTACGACAACGCTTTAGGGGGAGCGTACGTGTGAGGGCGCTGTTTAGTGTGAGCGTACGGGTTAGGATTAGGGGACGGGTGAGGGGAAGGCTTCGGGGAAGGTTTAGTGTTAGTGTTCGGGCTAGGGTTAGGGTTAGTGGACGGGGACGGTTTAGGGTCCAGGTTAGGGTATGACAACCGTTTAGGGGGAGCGTACGTGTGAGGGCGCGGGTTAGTGTTAGCGTACGGGTTAGGATTAGGGGACGGGTGAGGGGAAGGCTTCGGGGAAGTGTTAGGGTTAGGGTTCGGGCTAGGGTTAGGGTTAGGGGACGGGGACGTTTTAGGTTCCTGGTGAGGGTACGACAACGCTTTAGGGGGAGCATAAGTGTGAGGGTGTGGGTTAGTGTGAGCGTATGGGTTAGGATTAGGGGACGGGTGAGGGCAAGGGTTCGGGGAAGGGTTAGGGTTAGTGTACGGGCTAGGGTTAGGGTTAGGGGATGGGGATGGTTTCGGGTCAAGGTGAGGGTACGACATCGCTTTAGGGGGAGCGTACGTGTGAGGGTGCAGGATAGTGTGAGCGTATGGGTTAGGATTAGGGGACGGGTGATGGGAAGGCTTCGGGGAAGGGTTAGGGTTAGGGTTCTGTCTAGGGTTAGGGGACGGGGACGGGGACGGTTTAGGGTCCAGGTGAGTGTACGACAATGGTTAAGGGGGACTGTACGTGTGAGGGCACGGGTTAGTGTGAGCGTACGGGTTAGGATTAGGGGACGGTTGAGGGGAAGGCTTCGGGGAAGGGTTAGGGTTAGGGATCTGGCTTGGGTTCGGGTTAGGGGACGGAGACGGTTTAGGGTCCAGGTAAGGGTACGACAATGGTTTAGGGGGAGCGTACGTGTGAGGGTGCGGGTTAGTGTGAGCGTACGGGTTAGGATTAGGGGACGGGTGAGGGGAAGGCTTCGGGGAAGGATTAGGGTTAGGGTTCGGGCTAGAGTTAGGATTAGGGGTCGGGGACGATTTAGGGTCCAGGTGAGGGTACGACAACGGTTTAGGGGGAGCGTACGTGTGTGGGCGCGGGTTAGTGTGAGCGTACGGGTTAGGATTAGGGGACGGGTGAGGGGAAGTCTTCGGGGAAGGGTTATGGTTAGGTTTCGGTGTAGGGTTAGGGTTAGGGGACTGGGACGGTTTAGGGTCCAGGTGAGGGTACGACCACGGTTTAGTGGGAGCGTACGTGCGAGGGCGCGGGTTAGTGTTAGAGTACGGGTTAGGATTAGGGGATGGGTGAGGGGAAGGCTTCAGGGAAGGGTTAGGGTTAGGGTTCGGGCTAGGGTTAGGGTTAGGGGACGGGGACGGTTTAGGGTCCAGGTGAGGGTACGAAAACGGTTTAGGGGGAGCGTACGTGTGAGGGCGCGGGTTAATGAGAGCGTACGGGTTAGGATTAGGGGACGGGTGAGGGGAAGGCTTCGGGGAAGGGTTAGGGTTAGGGTTCGCGCTAGGGTTAGGGTTAGGGGACGGGGACGGTTTAGGGTCCAGGTGAGGGTACGACAACGGTTTAGGGGGAGCATACGTGTGAGGGCGCGGTTTAGTGTGAGCGTACGGGTTAGGATTAGGGGACGGTGGAGGGGAAGGCTTCGGGGAAGGGTCAGGGTTAGGGTTCGGGCTAGGGTTAGGGTTAGGGGACGGGGACGGTTTAGGGTCCAGGTGAGGATACGACAATGGTTTAGGGGGAGCGTACGTGTGAGGGCTTGGGTTAGTGTGAGCGTACGGGTTAGGATTAGGGGACGGGTGAGGGGAAGGCTTCGGGGAAGGTTTAGGGTTAGGGTTCGGGCTAGGGTTAGGGGACTGGGACGGGGACGGTTTAGGGTCCAGGTGAGTGTACGACAACGTTTTAGGGGGACTGTACATGTGAGGGCGCTGGTTAGTGTGAGCGTACGGGTTAGGATTAGGGGACACGTGAGGCGAAGGCTTCGGGGAAGGGTTAGGGTTAGGGATCTGGCTTGGGTTCGGGTTAGGGGACCGGGACGGTTTAGGGTCCAGGTAAGGGTACGACAATGGTTTAGGGGGAGCGTACGTGTGAGGGCGCGGCTTAGTGTGAGCGTACGGGTTAGGATTAGGGGACGGGTGAGGGGAAGGCTTCGTGGAAGGGTCAGGGTTAGAGTTCGGGCTAGGGTTAGTGTTAGGTGAAGGGGACGGTTTAGGGTCCAGGTGAGGGTACGACAGTGGTTTAGGAGGAGGGTACGTGTGATGGCGCGGGTTAGTGTGAGCGTACGGGTTAGGATTAGGGGACGGGTGAGGGGAAGGCTTCGGGGAAGTGTTAGGGTTAGGATTCGGTGTAGGGTTAGGGTTAGGAGACGGGGATGGTTTAGGGTCCAGGTGAGGGTACGACAACGCTTTAGGGGGAGGGTACGTGTGAGGGCGCAGTTTAGTGTGAGCGTAGGGGTTAGGATTAGGGGACGGTTGAGGGGAAGGCTTCGGGGAAGGGTTAGGGTTAGGGTTCGGGCTAGGGTTAGGTTTAGGGGACGGGGACGGTTTAGGGTCCAGGTGAGGGTACGACAACGGTTTAGGGGGAGCGTACGTGTGAGGGCGCGGGTTAGTGTGAGCGTACGGGTTAGGATTAGGGGACGGGTGTGGGGAAGGCTTCGGGGAAGGTTTAGGGTTAGGGTTCGGGTTAGGGTTAGGGTTAGTGTTAGGGGACGGGGACGGTTTAGGGTCCAGGTGAGGGTACTACAACGGTTCAGGGGTAGCGTACGTGTGAGGGCACGGTTTAGTGTGAGCGTACGGGTTAGGATTAGGGGACGGGTGAGTGGAAGGCTTCCGGGAAGGGTTAGGGTTAGGGTTCGGGCTAGGGTTAGGGTTAGAGGACGGGGACGGTATAGGGTCCAGGTGAGGGTACGACAATGCTTTAGGGGTAGCGTATGTGTGAGGGCGCGGGTTAGGGTGAGCGTACGGGTTAGGATTAGGGGACGGGTTAGGGGAAGGCTTCGGGGAAGGGTTAGGGCTAGTGTTCGGGCGAGGTTAGGGTTAGGGGACGGGGACGGTTTAGGGTCCAGGTGAGGGTACGACAACGGTTTAGGGGGAGCGTACGTGTGACGGCGCGGGTTAGTGTGAGCGTACGGGTTAGGATTAGGGGACGGGTGAGGGGACGGCCTCGGGGAAGTGTTAGAGTTAGGGTTCGGGCTAGGGTTAGGGTTAGAGGACAGTGATGGTTTAGGGTCCAGGTGAGGGTACAACAACGGTTTAGGGGGAGCGTACGTGTGAGGGCGTGGGTTAGTGTGAGCGTACGGGTTAGGATTAGGGGACGGGTGAGGGGAAGGCTTCGGGGAAGGGTTAGGGTTAGGGTTCGGGCTAGGGTTAGGGTTAGGGGACGGGGACGGTTTAGGGTCCAGGTGAGTGTACGACAATGGTTTGGGGTAGCGTACATGTGAGGGCGCGGGTTAGTGTGAGCGTACGGGTTAGGATTAGGGGACGGGTGAGGGGAAGGCTTCGGGAAGGGTTAGGTTTAGTGTTCAGGCTAGGGTTAGGGTTAGGGGACGGGGACGGTTTAGGGTCCAGGTGACGGTACGACAACGGTTTAGGGGGAGCGAATGTGTGAGGGAGCGGTGTAGTGTGAGGGTACGGGTTAGAATTAGGCGACGGGTGAGGGGAAGGCTTCGGGGAAGGGTTAGGATTAGGGTTCGGGCTAGGGTTAGGGTTAGGGGACCGGTACGGTTTAGGGTCCAGGTGAGGGTATGACAATGGTTTAGGGGGAGCGTACGTGTGAGAGCGCGGGTTAGTGTTAGCGTACGGGTTAGGATTAGGGGAAGGGTGAGGGGAGGGCTTCGGGGAAGTGTTAGGGTTAGGGTTCGAGCTAGGGTTAGGGTTAGGGGACTGGGACGGTTTAGGGTCCAGGTGAGGGTACGACCACGCTTTAGGGGGAGCGTACGTGCGAGGGCGCGGGTTAGTGTGAGAGTACGGGTTAGGATTAGGGGACGGGTGAGGGGAAGCCTCGGGGAAGGGTTAGGGTTAGGGTTCGGGCTAGGGTTAGGGGACAGGGACGGGGACGGTTTAGGGTCCAGGTGAGTGTACGACAACGGTTTAGGGGGACTGTACGTGTGAGGGCGCTCCTTAGTGTGAGCGTACGGGTTAGGATTAGGGGACGGTTGAGGGGAAGGCTTCGTGGAAGTGTTAGGGTTAGAGTTCGGGCTAGGGTTAGGGTTAGGTGAAGGGGACGGTTTAGGGTCCAGGTAAGGGTACGACAATGGTTTAGGGGGAGGTTACGTGTGAGGGCGCGGGTTAGTGTGAGCGTACGGGTTAGGATTAGGGGACGGGTGAGGGGAAGGCTTCGGGGAAGGTTTACTGTTAGGGTTCGGGCTAGCGTTAGGGTTAGGGGACGGGGACGGTTTAGGGTCCAGGTGAGGGTACGACAACGGTTTAGGGGGAGCGAATGTGTGAGGGCGTGGGTTAGTGTGAGGGTACGGGTTAGGATTAGGCGACGGGTGAGGCAAAGGCTTCGGGGAAGGGTTAGGGCTAGGGTTCGGGCTAGGGTTAGGGTTAGGGGACGGGGACGGTTTAGGGTCCAGGTGAGGGTACGACAACGGTTGATGGGGAGCATATGTGTGACGGCGCGGGTTAGTGCGAGTGTACGGGTTAGGATTAGGGGACGGGTGAGGGGAAGGCTTCGGGGAAGGTTTAGGGTTAGGTTTCGGGCTAGGGTTAGGGTTAGGGGACGGCGACGGTTTAGGATCCAGGTGAGGGTACGACAGAGCTTTAGGGGGAGCGTACGTGTGAGGGCGCGGGTTAATGTGAGCGTACGGGTTAGGATTAGGGTACGGGTGAGGGGAAGGCTTCGGGGAAGTGTTAGGGTTAGGGTTCGGGCTAGGGTTAGGTTTAGGGGATGGGCACGTTTTAGGGTCCAGGTGAGGGTACGACAACGCTTTAGGGGGAGCGTACGTGTGAGCGCGCGGGTTAGTGTGAGCGTACGGGTTAGGATTAGGGGACGGGTGAGGGGAAGGCTTCGGGGAAGGTTTAGGGTTAGGGTTCGGGCTAGGGTTAGGGTTAGGGGACGGGGACGGTTTAGGGTCCAGGTGAGGGTACGACAATGGTTTGGGGTAGCGTACATGAGGGGGCGCGGGTTAGTGTGAGCGTACGGGTTAGGATTAGGGGACGGGTGAGGGCAAGGCTTCGGGGAAGGGTTAGGGTTAGTGTTCGGGGTAGGGTTAGGGTTAGTGGACGGGGACGGTTTAGGGTCCAGGTTAGGGTATGACAACGGTTTAGGGGGAGCGTACGTGTGAGGGCGCGGGTTAGTGTTAGCGTACGGGTTAGGATTAGGGAACGGGTGAGAAGAAGGCTTCGGGGAAGGGTTAGGGTTAGGGTTAGGGTTAGAGGACGGGTTCAATTTAGGGTCCAGGTGAGGGTACGACAACGCTTTAGGGGGAGCGGACGTGTGAGAGCGCGGTTTAGTGTGAGCGTACGGGTTAGGATTAGGGGATGTGTGAGGGGAAGGCTTCGGGGAAGGTTTAGGGTTATGGTTAGGGCTAGGGTTATGGTTAGTGGATGGGGATGGTTTAGGGTCCAGGTGACGGTATGACAATTGTTTAGGGGGAGGGTACATGTGAGGGCACGGGTTAGTGTGAGGGTACGGGTTAGGATTAGGGGACGGGTGAGGGGAAGGCTTCGGGGAAGGGTTAGGTTTAGGGTTCGGGCTAGGGTTAGGGTTAGGGGACGGGGACGGTTTAGGGTCCAGGTGAGGGTACGACAACGGTTTAGGGGGAGCGTACGTGTGAGGGCGCGGGTTAATGAGAGCGTACGGGTTAGGATTAGGGGACGGGTGAGGGGAAGTCTTCGGGGAAGGGTTAGGGTTAGGGTTCGCGTAGGGTTAGGGTTAGGGAACCGGGACGGTTTAGGGTCCAGGTGAGGGTACGACAACGGTTTAGGGGGAGCGTACGTGTGAGGGCGTGGGTTAGTGTGAGCGTACGGGGTAGGATTAGAGGACGGGTGAGGGGAGGGCTTCGGGGAAGGGTTAGGGTTAGGGTTCGGGCTAGGGTTAGGGTTAGGGGACGGGTACGGTTTAGGGTCCAGGTGAGGGTACGACAACGCTTTAGGGGGAGCGTACGTGTGAGGGCTTGGGTTAGTGTGAGCGTACGGATTAGGATTAGGGGACGGGTGAGGGGAAGGCTTCGTGGAAGGGTTAGGGTTAGGGCTCGGGCTAGGGCTAGGGTTAGGTTTAGGGGACGGGGACCATTTAGGGTCCAGGTGATGGTACGACAACGGTTTAGGGGGAGCGTACGTGTGAGGGCGTGGGTTAGTGTGAGAGTACGGTTTAGGATTAGGGGACGGGTGAGGGGAAGGCTTTGGGGAAGGGTTAGGGTTAGGGTTCGGGCTAGGGTTAGGGGACGGGGACGGGGACGGTTTAGGGTCCAGGTGAGTGTACGACAACGGTTTAGGGGGAGCGAATGTGTGAGAGCGTGGGTTAGTGTGCGGGTGCGTGTTAGGATTAGGCGACGGGTGAGGGGAAGGCTTCGGGGAAGGGTTAGGGGTAAGGTTCGGGCTAGGGTTAGGGTTAGGGGACGGGGACGGTTTAGGGTACAGGTGAGGGTACGACAACGCTTTAGGGGGAGCGTACATATGAGGGCGCGGGTTAGTGTGAGCGTACGGGTTAGGATTAGGGGACGGGTGAGGGGAAGGCTTCGGGGAAGGGTTATGGTTAGGGTTCGGGCTAGGGTTAGGGTTAAGGGACGGGGAAGGTTTAGGTTCCTGGTGAGGGTACGACAACGCTTTAGGGGGAGCATAAGTGTGAGGGTGTGGGTTAGTGTGAGCGTATGGGTTAGGATTAGGGGACGGGTGAGGGGAAGGCTTCGGGGAAGGGTTAGGGTTAGGGTTCGGGCTAGAGTTAGGATTAGGGGTCGGGGACGATTTAGGGTCCAGGTGAGGGTACGACAACTGTTTAGGGGCAGCGTACGTGTGTGGGCGCGGGTTAGTGTGAGCGTACGGGTTAGGATTATGGGACGGGGGAGGGGAGGGCTTCGGGGAAGTGTTAGGGTTAGGGTTCGAGCTAGGGTTAGGGTTAGGGGACTGGGACGGTTTAGGGTCCAGGTGAGGGTACGACCACGCTTTAGGGGGAGCGTACGTGCGAGGGCGCGGGTTAGTGTGAGCGTACGGGTTAGGATTAGGGGACGGGTGAGGGGAAGCCTCGGGGAAGGGTTAGGGTTAGGGTTCGGGCTAGGGTTAGGGGACAGGGACGGGGACGGTTTAGGGTCCAGGTGAGTGTACGACAACGATTTAGGGGGACTGTACGTGTGAGGGCGCTCGTTAGTGTGAGCGTACGGGTTAGGATTAGGGGACGGTTGAGGGGAAGGCTTCGTGGAAGTGTTAGGGTTAGAGTTCGGGCTAGGGTTAGGGTTAGGTGAAGGGGACGGTTTAGGGTCCAGATAAGGGTACGACAATGGTTTAGGGGGAGGTTACGTGTGAGGGCGCGGGTTAGTGTGAGCGTACGGGTTAGGATTAGGGGACGGGTGAGGGGAAGGCTTCGGGGAAGATTTACTGTTAGGGTTCGGGCTAGCGTTAGGGTTAGGGGACGGAGACGGTTTAGGGTCCAGGTGAGGGTACGACAACGGTTTAGGGGGAGCGAATGTGTGAGGGCGTGGGTTAGTGTGAGGGTACGGGTTAGGATTAGGCGACGGGTGAGGCAAAGGCTTCGGGGAAGGGTTAGGGCTAGGGTTCGGGCTAGGGTTAGGGTTAGGGGACGGGGACGGTTTAAGGTCCAGGTGAAGGTACGACAACGGTTTAGGGGGAGCATACGTGTTAGGGCGCAGGTTAGTGTGAGCGTACGGGTTAGGATTAGGGGACGGGTGAGGGGAAGGCTTCGGGGAACGGTTAGGGTTAGGGTTCGGGCTAGGGTTAGGGTTAGGGGACGGGTACGGTTTAGGGTCCAGGTGAGGGTACGACAACGCTTTAGGGGGAGCGTACGTGTGAGGGCTTGGGTTAGTGTGAGCGTACGGATTAGGATTAGGGGACGGGTGAGGGGAAGGCTTCGTGGAAGGGTTAGGGTTAGGGCTCGGGCTAGGGCTAGGGTTAGGTTTAGGGGACGGGGACCATTTAGGGTCCAGGTGAGGGTACGACAACGGTTTAGGGGGAGCGTACGTGTGAGGGCGTGGGTTAGTGTGAGAGTACGGTTTAGGATTAGGGGACGGGTGAGGGGAAGGCTTTGGGGAAGGGTTAGGGTTAGGGTTCGGGCTAGGGTTAGGGGACGGGGACGGGGACGGTTTAGGGTCCAGGTGAGTGTACGACAACGGTTTAGGGGGAGCGAATGTGTGAGAGCGTGGGTTAGTGTGCGGGTGCGTGTTAGGATTAGGCGACGGGTGAGGGGAAGGCTTCGGGGAAGGGTTAGGGGTAAGGTTCGGGCTAGGGTTAGGGTTAGGGGACGGGGACGGTTTAGGGTACAGGTGAGGGTACGACAACGCTTTAGGGGGAGCGTACATATGAGGGCGCGGGTTAGTGTGAGCGTACGGGTTAGGATTAGGGGACGGGTGAGGGGAAGGCTTCGGGGAAGGGTTATGGTTAGGGTTCGGGCTAGGGTTAGGGTTAAGGGACGGGGAAGGTTTAGGTTCCTGGTGAGGGTACGACAACGCTTTAGGGGGAGCATAAGTGTGAGGGTGTGGGTTAGTGTGAGCGTATGGGTTAGGATTAGGGGACGGGTGAGGGGAAGGCTTCGGGGAAGGGTTAGGGTTAGGGTTCGGGCTAGAGTTAGGATTAGGGGTCGGGGACGATTTAGGGTCCAGGTGAGGGTACGACAACGGTTTAGGGGCAGCGTACGTGTGTGGGCGCGGGTTAGTGTGAGCGTACGGGTTAGGATTATGGGACGGGGGAGGGGAGGGCTTCGGGGAAGTGTTAGGGTTAGGGTTCGAGCTAGGGTTAGGGTTAGGGGACTGGGACGGTTTAGGGTCCAGGTGAGGGTACGACCACGCTTTAGGGGGAGCGTACGTGCGAGGGCGCGGGTTAGTGTGAGCGTACGGGTTAGGATTAGGGGACGGGTGAGGGGAAGCCTCGGGGAAGGGTTAGGGTTAGGGTTCGGGCTAGGGTTAGGGGACAGGGACGGGGACGGTTTAGGGTCCAGGTGAGTGTACGACAACGGTTTAGGGGGACTGTACGTGTGAGGGCGCTCGTTAGTGTGAGCGTACGGGTTAGGATTAGGGGACGGTTGAGGGGAAGGCTTCGTGGAAGTGTTAGGGTTAGAGTTCGGGCTAGGGTTAGGGTTAGGTGAAGGGGACGGTTTAGGGTCCAGATAAGGGTACGACAATGGTTTAGGGGGAGGTTACGTGTGAGGGCGCGGGTTAGTGTGAGCGTACGGGTTAGGATTAGGGGACGGGTGAGGGGAAGGCTTCGGGGAAGATTTACTGTTAGGGTTCGGGCTAGCGTTAGGGTTAGGGGACGGAGACGGTTTAGGGTCCAGGTGAGGGTACGACAACGGTTTAGGGGGAGCGAATGTGTGAGGGCGTGGGTTAGTGTGAGGGTACGGGTTAGGATTAGGCGACGGGTGAGGCAAAGGCTTCGGGGAAGGGTTAGGGCTAGGGTTCGGGCTAGGGTTAGGGTTAGGGGACGGGGACGGTTTAGGGTCCAGGTGAAGGTACGACAACGGTTTAGGGGGAGCATACGTGTTAGGGCGCAGGTTAGTGTGAGCGTACGGGTTAGGATTAGGGGACGGGTGAGGGGAAGGCTTCGGGGAACGGTTAGGGTTAGGGTTCGGGCTAGGGTTAGGGTTAGGGGACGGGGTCGGTTTAGGGTCCAGGTGAGGGTACGACAACGGTTTAGGGGGAGCGTACGTGTGAGGGCGCGGGTTAGTGTGAGCGTACAGGTTAGGATTAGGGTACGGGTGAGGGAAAGGCTTCGGGGAAGATTTAGGTTTAGGGTTCAGGCTAGGGTTAGGGTGAGGGGACGGGGACGGTTGAGGGTCCAGATGAGGGTACGATAACGCTTTAGGGGGAGCGTACGTGTGAGGGCGCGTGTTAGTGTGAGCGTACGGGTTAGGATTAGGGGACGGGTGAGGGGAAGGCTTCGGGGAAGGGTTAGGGTTAGGGTTCGGGCTAGGGTTAGGCTTAGGGGACGGGATGGTTTAGGGTCTAGGTGAGGGTACGACAACGGTTTAGGGGGAGCGTACGTGTGAGGGCGCGGGTTAGTGTGAGCGTACTGGTTAGGAGTAGGGGACGGGTGAGGGGAAGGCTTCGGGGAAGGGTTAGGGTTAGGGTTCGGGCTAGGATTAGGGTTAGGGGACGGGGACGGTTTAGGGTCCAGGTGAAGGTACGTCAGCGGTTTAGGGGGAGCGTACGTGTGAGGGCGCGGGTTAGTGTGAGTGTACGGGTTAGGATTAGGGGATGGGTGAGGGGAAGGCTTCGGGGAAGGGTTAGGGTTAGGGTTTGGGCTAGGGTTATGGTTAGTGGACGGGGACGGTTGAGGGTCCAGTTGAGGGTACGACAACGCTTTAGGGGGAGCGTACGTGTGAGGGTGCAGGTTAGTGTGAGCGTACGGGTTAGGATTATGGGACGGGTGAGGGGAAGGCTTCGGGGAAGCGTTAGGGTTAGGGTTCGGGCTAGGGTTAGGCTTAGGGGATGGGGACGGTTTAGGGTCCAGGTGAGGGTACGACAACGGTTTAGGGGGAGCGAACGTGTGAGGGCGCGGGTTAGTGTGATGGTACGGGTTAGGATTAGGTTACGTGTGATGGGAAGGCTTCGGGGAAGTGTTAGGGTTAGGGTTCGGGCTAGGGTTAAGGTTAGGGGAAGGGGACGGTTTAGGGTCCAGGTTAGGGTACGACAACGGTTTATGGGGAGCGTACGTGTGAGTGCGTGGGTTAGTGTGAGCGTACGGTTTAGGATTAAGGGACCGGTGAGGGGAAGGCTTCGGGAAAGTGTTAGGGTTAGGGTTCAGACTAGGGTTAGGGTTAGGGGACGGGGACGGTTTAGGGTCCAGATGAGGGTACGACAACGGTTTAGGGGGAGCATACGTGTGAGGGCACGGGTTAGTGTGAGCGTACGGGTTAGGATTAGGGAATGGGTGAGGAGAAGGCTTCGGGGAAGGGTTAGGGTTAGGGTTCGGGCTAGGGTTAGGTTTAGGGGATGGGGACGGTTTAGGGTCCAGGTGAGGGTACGACGACCGTTTAGGGGGAGCGTACGTGTGAGGGCGTGGGTTAGTGTGAGCGAACGGGTTAGGTTTAGGGGACGGGTGAGGGGAAGGCTTCGGGGAAGTGTTAGGTTTAGGGTTCGGGCTAGGGTTAGGGTTAGGGGAAGGGGATGGTTTAGGGTCCAGGTTCGGTTACGACAACGGTTTATGGGGAGCGTACGTGAGAGGGCGCGGGTTAGTGTGAGCGTACGGGTTAGGATTATGGGACCGGTGAGGGGAAGGCTTCGGGGAAGGGTTAGGGTTAGGGATCGGGCTAGGGTTAGGGTTAGGGGACGGGGACGGTTTAGGGTCCAGGTGAGGGTACGACAACGGTTGATGGGGAGCATATGTGTGACGGCGCGGGTTAGTGCGAGTGTACGGGTTAGGATTAGGGGACGGGTGAGGGGAAGGCTTCGGGGAAGGTTTAGGGTTAGGTTTCGGGCTAGGGTTAGGGTTAGGGGACGGGGACGGTTTAGGGTCCAGGTGAGTGTATGCCAATGGTTTAGAGGGAGCGTACGTGTGAGGGCGCGGGTTAGTGTGAGCGTAAGTGTTAGGATTAGGGGACGGGTGAGGGGAAGGCTTCGGGGAAGGTTTAGGGTTAGGGTTATTCTTCTTACTGATGTGAAATTAGAGTGACATGTGCCCATTGAAACCGCTACAGCTAGTTTCTCACTGGTTCCCCCTATTCCCATTCATCCTCCGCACTAACTGCAGACTGTGCGATACCAGAACTTAAAGGCATTGACTCTCCATGTGGGGATATTTTTAGTAAAGCGGCTGGAATGTCGATCCGGAGCCCCAGGAGAGGAAAAATGAGGTGCGTTTTAGAAACCTTTCCCGATCATATGGTATACCAGTCGCTGGGTTTCCCAAGCATGGTTTAGCTGTAGGAAGATTCCTTTCAACCTGGAGTGTTGGGACCCTTGGAATGAGTAGCATGAAGTATTGCATGAAACTTTCGGCAGTTGCTCACCAAAGCTCACCAATCCTCTCAGCCCCAAGTGTCCAGCCTTATGTCTTATCCAGCTGTGGGTTTATATGTGGTCAATCCAGGTTGCATCACAGCCCCTGAGCGAATTTTGTAAGAATTTTTCTCTCTTTCATTGTTTCTGCGTTTTGTTTTTAAAATTTATTTCTATAATGGGGTTTAGCTCATTTTCACTGCTGTGTTTGTGCCGCTCTGCACACACTTGATTCCCTTATGGAGATATATCAATACATGGGTTTTAAGATTCTTATTACTCAGATATATTTCTCTGCGGTGTATAGGGTGTGTTGAGGCCAGTTCATTGAGCGAGGTGTAGATCTTGTCTAATATCTATTTGGTTTATTGAATGGTATCTGTGCTAATTTCAAACTCTGGTTTTATGCATCACCCCACCTCTCCTTTCCCCTTAAGCTGAAATAAGTGTGTTTTCTAAATGTGAGACACTGTTCTGTTCTGTAATTCATTTCTTGTGCAGCCATATTTACCCTCCCTCTATAAGTGATATCTTATGATATGTTTCTTTTTCTGTTTGACTTATTTCAAGTAGTATTATCGGACCTAAATCCACTCTTTATCCTTCTACTAGCCTTATTACATTGATATCATGGTGAAGAGATATTCCATTGTACATAAGTACCACATCTTCTTTATCCATTGTTCTCTTTCCTGGGATATTTAAGGTGTACTGAAGTTGAGGTTCTTGTAAACAGAGTAGCCCTAAACTGTGGTGTGCTTGTGTCTTGTTGATTTTTAGACTTCCCTAGATATACTCCCATGATTGGAAGTGTCCTATGCTCTGTAGCTCTGTTTTTTAGATGATTTAGGAACCACCATACACTTCTCCAGAGTGGCTCTCGGCAGTTCACACACTGCCCATCAGCGTATAAAGGCTCCCTGTTCTCCATGGCCTGTCCTGCATTTCTGGTTTTTACAATTTTTTAGGATGGCCCTTTTGACCAGTGGGAAATGAGACTTCTTTGCTGTGCACATTTGCATTGCTTGCTTGCTTCGTTGCCCATAAAGTACGTATGCGTTTTTTCCTGGATATAATCAGGAAAAAACGCATACGCCCTTTTGGGCCAACTGCATCATTGTCGAAAATCTGCTGCTTTTCATGTGCTTTAAAGATGAGTCCAATCTATCTCTTGAAATCTGTTTCTTGCAATTCTGTCTTGCATTCAGATCCTCTTCTTTGCCTTACCTCAACATATTTTTGGACGTTAGTTTTCATTTATAACTCTGCAGGTTTGTGAATTGCAGTGACCCTGAGCTCCATTTTTTAAGTTGCTCTTTTGTAAGCTGGCCTCAAACCCGCAGGATTGCTTCAGGCCCTATTTTGGCTCGGGCGAGGCGGGCTGAGCCTTTTTTTAATTCTTATTCTTAATGGGAAATTAGAGTGATATGTGCCCGTCCGAACCCCTACAACTATTCTCTCATTGGTTCCCCCTCTTCCCGTTCATCCTCCTCACAATTTGCAAAATGTGTGAAACAGAAGTTGAAATGTGCTGATTCTCCAAGTGGGGAGATTCTAAGTAACGTGGCTGGAATGGTGAACAGGAGCACCAGGAGAGGATAAATGAGCTGCATTTTAGACACATCTCCCGATCACATGGTGTACAGTCCTCTGGGTTTTCCATGCATGTTTTAGCTGTAGGAAGATCCCTTGAACCTGCAGATTTGGGACCCATTGAATGGGTACCAGGTAGTATTACTTTAAAGGGTGTGCATTTCCTCACCCAACCTCACATTTCTCTTAGTGCAAACAGTTTCCAGCCTTATGTCTCATCCTGCTGTGGGTCTAGATGTGTTCAATCCATGTTGCATCACCGGCCCTGAGGAAAAGTTGTAAGAGGTTTTCTCTCTGTCGTTTATTTTTTTCAATTTATTACTATATTGGTGACAGCTGATTTTCAAAGCTCTGTTTCTTGCTGCTGTATATCCACTTGATTCACGTACAGAGAGACATCAGTAAATTCTTTTTCAGATTCTTACCAGTAGTATATATTCTTTTCCGGTGACTTGAGTGTGCTGAGTGCAGTTCTTTTAGCTACCGTGTAGGCCTTGTTGATTATCAGTTTGGTATTTGGAATGGTATCTTTGCTAATTTCAACCTCCTGGATGATGCCTCACCCCTCCCCACCTTTCCCGTTTAGCAGCCTTATGCGTGTTTTCTACATATTTGACTATGTTTTTGTTTTGTAATTTATTTCATGTGTAGCCATTTTGGATTCCACCTTTAAGTGATATCTTATGATATGTGTCTTTTTCTTTTTGAATTATGTCACTTAGAATGATCATACGTAACTCCTCCGGAGTTGTTACAACTGGCCATATTTCATTGATTTCCAGGCTGAATAATATTCCACTCTACCTAAGTACCACATCTCTATCCATTTTTTCTCTCCAGAGACATTTAAGTTATATCCTAGTCGAGGATCTTTTAAACAGAGAGGGGGTAAACATTGGGGTGCCTGTGTCCTCTCGATTTTTGTTTTTCCCAAGATATACGCCCATGAGTGCAAGTGCCCTATGCTCTGTAGCTCATTTTTTAGATGCTTTAGTAAACACAATACACTTCTCCAGAATGGCCGTTGGCAATATACATTTCCACTATAAGTCTCACAGGGCTCCCTCTTCTCCTTGCCCTGTCCTGCATTTCTGTTGCTTACGCTTTATGAGGATGGCTCTTCTGACTGATGCGAAGTGATATCTCTTGTAGTATTGACTTCCAGTGCCCACCTGTTTGGTTGGCTAAAAAAGTGTATGCCCTTTTCTTGAATATATACAGAAAAAAACGCATACACCCTTTTTGGCCAACTGCAATGTTGGCAATGTTCAGCTCCTTTTCTTGTGCTTAATGGCGAGTCCTTTCTACCTCCTCAAATCCCTTTCCTGCCATTCTCCCTTGCTTACAAGTCCTTTTCTCTGACTTTCCTCAAGACATTTTTCAGTGATGGATATTTTCAACTCTGCAGTTTCGTGAATTTTACTGTCCCTGAGTTCCATTGTTCAACTTGTGTTTATGGGAACTGGCCACAAAGCAGCGGGATTTCCTCAAGCCCTATACTGTTTCCATGGGCAACCCTAGCCTTTGGTCAATTCGTCTTCCTGATTGGAAATTAGAGTGACATGTGCCTGTCTGAACACCTAGGACTTGTCTCTCATTGTTCCTCATCCTTCCGCTTCATCCTCTGGACAAATTCCAAACTGTACGTAACAGGATGTTGACAGTGCTGCCATCTCCAAGTGAGGAGACTGTTAGTAAAGTCTCCTCTGGAGACTGGATGGGCTGGATGGGTGAACCCGAGCACCAGGAGATAAGGAGATGAGATGCCTTTTCCAAACTCTTCCCGATCAGACGGTATACCATCCTCTGGGTGTGACAGACATGTTTTAGCAGTAGGAAGAGTCCCATTCATGTAAGGAGAACACCAGGGCTTTTTCAAAATCAGTGTCTCCCCGAAACCCAAACTGGGGAATTTTTTAAGCTACGGCTACACATATGTTCATTAAGGGCCTTGGGAAGTAGGCAGAGTCCAAACTTTAGATGATTGAAGTCTTCAGGGTCAGAAGCACTCACCACCAGCTTCCCTTAGGTTACACTTTAACTGTCATTGATAGATGATGTCAATAAAAATATCTATTCTTTTTCAGATTATTTCCCCTTATAGGTTATTGCAAAATGTTGAGTGTAGTTCCCTGTGCTATACAGTAGTTCCTTGTTGATGATCTATTTTATACATAACAGTGTGTATGTGTTAATCCCAAACTGTTAATTTATCCCTCCTCCCACCTTTCCCCTTTGGTAATAATAAATTATAAGATTTTATACTTCTCAGAAATGGGGGAGCTGAAAGAGAGGTATCATTTTCAATGGAAAAGCATTTAAAACAAGATTGAAGCTTTAACCAAGATTATTAGATGTACATCCTTGGAAAGAAATCACTTCGTTTCTCTAATATTGACCTGACAAATAAGACAAACCTTTTCACTGAACTTGCTTATAATAAAGTGATGGAAATAGCCAATGGAAGCGTTAGAAACATCTTATTTTACCCGAGCCTTATACACTGTTCTATGTTAACTACAGTTTGGCTCACACATCTGTTCATTGAGGTTACAATAGTCTCAATTTCTGTTACTGATCCTCCAGAGTGGACCCCAACAAGTGTCCCCCTGCGCAGTGTCATTGGGGCCAACAGATCGAGACTGAGTTTGGTTCACAAGCAAAGGAAACTTTATATTTTGATCAGAGAATGGAGAGGTGAGAGCATGCACTACCCCGTGGGCTGTGGGCTGGGCTGCTGTGTAGAGATCCTGTCAGAGTCAGTGGGAGGGAGGGGGCGGAGCTCTCGAGGGCCGGGTTGGCTGCAGCTCAGGCTCTATATTGCGGGAGTCTGCACTGGGCCCCAGGAGCTGAGGTGTCGACCCAGCCATTCTGCACTAGGAAATCTGGTCTGAAGTGCCGGGTGTGGAACCTCTGCATGCGGGACCCTAGGAGCACATGAAATTAGACAAAGCACAAAGGATAAAAAAGGTTAGACTTGACTTTATTGCCCAGATTCTATTTTTATCTCCCAGGGATTTTTAATGGGCTTTGCTGGGACAAACCCCTCCTCTGCCTTTTGTCCCGTTCCTCATTCTTGGAGTGCTGAGAGTGCAGACCCTTCTTCTGTAACTGCTGAGTGCTGAGTTGGGAGCCCTCATACCAAGGGGCGAGGGTCAGAGCTTCTCCCCAGCAGCCTCCAGGTGACGTTGATTGTCCCCAGGCCCCCTGCCTCCCTGTTCGTCCACCTGAGCACCAGCATTGGAAGCGTTATAGATTCTAATGACCTTTAAGGGTCCAGGAAAGAGATGTGCAGAGACGCTGTGGGGGCCGGTTTCACCCCGCCCCACATTTGTTCGGCCACCTTAGGCTGACCGTTTCTGCCAGCCTAGATGCTCTGACCAGTAGTCTGCGCTTTCTTCAATTAGGCCCCTGAATTAACGTACAAACAGCACCAGGTGTCAGAGCCCTGCCCGCTCAACTCCCAGACAGTCCAGGGTCAGTGGTGATCAAGGACCATGATGGCCACTGAGTCAACAGCCTTTTGAAGTAAACAGGAGTCCAGCCAGTCTTATTGGCCACCATCATCACGGTGTCTGTAGGCTTTTCTATGGTGACAGTGTGATATACGGTTCCCCCGCCAAGATTATTAGCTCCCCTCTGGGTGCAGTAAGTCCTGCAAGCAGTAGTCTACTCTTTTGGGACACACTCTTGTTGTTTTATGAGAGAAACTCCAGGTCAAGTGATGTTCACACGAGTCGTCATGGTGCCCTGTTGCCCCCGGTTATCTCTCTGGATGTTGGAGTTGGAGGGCCTCCTCACTCGAGGTTGGTGTGCCCACGGAGCAAACCCTGCAACTTCAGGGCATGGTTGGTGGTTAGGATCACCACGTGGGGTCCTTTTCCCTTAGGAGGGAGGTGGCCTTTTGGGCTGCTGATTTCCAGGTTTTTAGATACCGCCAGTATCTTGGCCAGATGCGGCAGTGGGCCAAGCCCCTTGGTGACCGTAGTTTATCCTACCTGGATGGCATTCTTGCATTGTTCCATTTCAAGTGGTCCCAGTTTTTGCACTAATTCTCCAATGGCGATTCACCTTTCACCGGGAATGTAAAGGTCAAAGGGTTTAGCTAAATTAGGGAGTTCCAGGGCAAGGGTCTGAATTGACTGCTCTTTCCATTCTTGAAAGGCCACTTCTGGATTCTATTCAAAAGGATCATCATCTTTTCCTTTCAGTGTTTCATATAGAGGCCCAGCTAGTAGACTGTAGTTAGGGATCCAGAAGCAGCAAACCCTGGCCTCCCCAGGAACCCCTAAGCTGTCTTCTAGTTTTAGAAAGGAGTAAGGCCGAAAATGGTTTCTTCCCTTTCCTGGGATGGGCTTCTCCGACCTTCTGTGAGAATGAAGCCCAGGCAGGTCACCGCAGTCTGTGATATTTGAGCTTTTTCTTGGACAACTTCTATCCTTTATTGGCTTGGTAGTTCAGAGGCCTCCTTAGTAGGGCTGGCGATCAGAATGTTGTCTGCGTACTGAAGGAGGGTTTCCTTTTCCAGAGGTAGAACTTTTAGGTCTTTAGCTAAGGTTTCCCCAAAAATGGTGTGGGAATTTTTGCACCCTTGGGGCAAGACGGCCCGGAAGTATTGTTTTAGTTGTATGTTGAGTCCTGCCACTCACAAGCCAAAATTTCTTGTGACTCTGGGACTAATGGAATACAAAAGAAGGCATCATTGAAGACTAATACAGAATACCATGTCCTGGTGGTTGGTAGAATGACCAGCAGGGTGTAGGAATTAGGAGCAACTGGAGGTATATCCTCGGTGGCTTCACTGACTGTCCTGACATCCTTTACCAGGTCCCCAGCAGCCCATGGGGCTCTCGTGGTCAGACCAATCCCAGAATATGGAGCTCACCTGAGCAGGTACCCCACCCCCACCCCAGCCCACGGGGCTCTCGTGGTCAGGCCCCTCCCAGGATACAGAGCTACCCTTGCAGGTACTGTGGCAGGGCTGGGCACACAGGAACTGTGCACATAGCCCTCATTGCAGAGCACCCCCAGCTCACCTGTCGCTCAGAGCTGACACAGAGCACCTCAGAGCAGGACTTGAACTAACAAACAGCAGCTGCGACAGGTCTGTGACCCTGGGCATCACTCTGTGCGGCCTCCCTCCACCTGGTCTTCCAGAGACTTCCACTGCACCCAGGGCACCAGGCCTCTGTCTCCAACCACCACCCACCCCTCCTCTCCCTGACTCCTGGGTTCCTCTCATTAGGAGAGGGTTTTCTTGAAGTTGTCTCCCACTCATGGGCCAGATAAAATGATTAGAAAACAAGCCAAAGCTGCAGCCCCTTGTCTATCCTTTCTCTCAGGAGCCCACACCTGTTCCTTGGACCTGGCCGGTTCAGCAAGTTCCATTTTCTGCAACTGTGAGCCCCTGAGGGGTGATGATTGGCTGAGCTGGGCAGCCTTACCGTGCCAGCCAGCCCTCCCCAGGTGTGCCTGGGTTGAGATCAATATAAATACCACTCCAGGCAGCAAGAGCCCCTGCAGCCGTGCCTGACGCCATTTTCTCTGCCCTGTCAGCAGTCTCGGGGCTGGGCTGCTGGGAGGGAGTGAGAGGCCACGGCTTTGTGGGTGGCCCAGTGTGAGTGGGGCTCTGCTGGACTTTCTGCAGCAGTTGCCAGGCTGCCACCTGCTAAAGAAGAGGATGTGTCACCCATACCTGCTGCTGGAATTTCTCCCTGGGCAGAGGTGAGGAAGGAAAAAAGCAGTGGGGGCAGGGACAGGACGGGTATCTCAGGCAGGGAAATGGAAATCTTCCAGAAGAGCACCCAGGGCCAGGACCATCCTGGCTGGCCTGCAGGCACCAAGTCGGCCGGCATGCTGTCACTCGTGTGGCTCTATGGCCCTTCCTCTAGGCTTTCAAGTCCTTGTATATATTCAGGTGTTTTACCTGGGATGGGTGGGAATAGTTCAGCAGCAACTGGCCTGGGGCTCAGCTCACGTTTACTCACAGATGCCTCGGCACGGTGCCCCAGCTTTGCAATGAGGACGCTTGTTGCGTGGGGGCTGCTGGCTGAATGGGAGACGATTCCCCACCACTGACCAACTTCAGAATTGTTTACAACTGGAGCAAGTGCCCTGATACGGTTTTCCTCTGTGGAACTGGTGGGTTCTGTGTTTTTTTTCTCTTTTTCATTTTTGGTTCAAGGTAGATTTTATTCCTCTTTTTTGTATTTACAGATATAAGCATGGAAATAATTTATTCATATAAATACATGTATGTGAAGGGAATAATTGTTTTTTCTGTTTTATTTTTTAAATTTTATTTCTTTTCAATTTTGAATTTTATTTTATATTTTTATACAGCAGGTTCTTATTGGTTATCTATTTTATACATATAAATGTATACATGCCAATCCCAGTCTCTCAACTCCTCCCACCACCACCTCCCCAACAGCTTTCCCCCCTTGTTGTCCATACATTTGTTGTCTACATCTGTTGCTCTATTTATGCCTTGCAAAATGGTTAATCTGTACAGTTTTTCTAGGTTCCACATATATGCATGAATATACAAGATTTGTTTTTCTCTTTCTGACTTACTTCACTCTGTATGACAGTCTCTAGACCCATCGACGTCTCTACAAATGACCCAATTTCATTCCTTTCATGGCTTAGTAATATTCCATTTTATATATGTACCACAGCTTTATGCATTCGTCTGTCTGTGGGCATTTAGGTTGCTTCCATTACCTTGATATTGTAAATAGTGATGCAATGAACATTGCGGTGAATGTCTCTTTTTGATTTATGGTTTTGTCTAGGTATATGTCCAGTACTGGGATTACTGTATCATATGGTAATTCTATTGTTAGTTTCTTAAGAACTCCATATTGTTCTCCAGTGACTGTATCAATTTATATTCCCAACAATAGTGGAAGAGGGTTCCTTTTCTCCACACCCTTTCCAGCATTTTTTGTTTGTAGATTTTCTGATGATGCCCATTCTATCAGCTGTGAGGTGATACCTCATTGTTGAGTCCATTTTGTTGAGCAAGGGGTAGGTCTTGTCTATTACATATTTGGCTTATGGAACAGTATCTGTGCTAATGTCAAACTCTGGTTTTAGGCAGCACCCCAACTCACCTTCCCCTTAAGCAAGCATAAGTTGGTTTTCTAAACTTGAGACCCTGTTCTGTTTTGTAATTCAGTTCATGTGTAGCCAAGTTCACATTCCGTGTATTAGTGATATCTTATCATGCTTCTTTTTCTGTGTGACTTATTTCATTTAGAATCATCATACCTAAATCCACTCATTATGCTGCTACAGGCCTGATGACATAGATGTCATTGCTGAGTGATATTGCATTGTACGTAAGTACCACAACTTCTTTATCCATTTTTCACTTTCTGTGATATGAACTTGTACCATAAACGAGGTTCTTGAAAATAGAGCTGACCCAAACATTGGGGTGGCTGTGTCTTTTTGATTTTAATTTCCCTAAGCCATAGGACCATAAGTGGAAGTGCCCTAGGCTCTGTTGCTTTGTTTTTTAGATGTTTCAGGAAACACCATACACTTCTCCAGAGTGGCTGTTGGCAATTTACATCCCGCCCATCAGCATAAAAAGGCTCCCAGTTCTCCATGGCCTGTCCTGCCTTTCTGGATTTTACACTTTTTTCAGATGGCCCATTTGAGCGGGGTGAAGGGAGACTTCATTGTGGTGTAGATTTCCTTTGCAAGCTTGCTTGGTTGGCCAAAAAGGGCGTATGCGTTTTCTCCTGAATATATTCAGGAAAAAACGCATACGCCCTTTTTGGCCAAGTGCATCATTGTTGACGTTCTGCCTCTTTTCCTATGCTTTAAATGCAATTCCAGTCTACCTCCTGAAATCGGTTTCCTGCAATTCTGCCCCGCTTTCAAGTCCTCTTGGCAGCCTTACTTCAGTATATTTTTGGACGATAGCTGTCATTTATAACTCTGCAGGTTTGTGAATTACAGTGCCCCTGAGCTCCTTTCTTCAACTCGCTTTCTTGTGAGCTGGCCGCAACACCGCAGGATTGCTTCAGGCCCTAATCTGGTTCCGGCACGGCACGCTGAGCCTTTGGTCAATTCTTCTTCCTGGTGGGAAATGAGAGTTAAATTAGCGCATCCAGACACCTCCAGCTAGTCTCTCATTGTTTTTCCCTATTTTTGTTCAGCTTCCACAGAAATTGCAAACTGGGCCAAACAGGAGGTTAAAGGCACTGACTCTCCAAGTCGGGAGAGTGTTAGTAAAGTGTCTGGAATGTTGCACCTGAGTACCAGGGGATGAGAACTGAGACATATTGGAACACATCTACCGATCACATGGTTGATCATACTCTGGGTTCCACATGGATGTTTTAGCTGAAGGAAGAATCCCTTAAACCTGGAGAGTTGAGACCCGTGGAATGGGTACCATGCAATATGACTTCAAAGGGTCTTCATTTGCTCACTGAACCTCTCCAATCCTATCACTGATGCGTTAATGCCCCTGTACACACGCTTGATTCTCTTTCAGAGACATAGCAATCCATAGGTTTTAAGATACTTACTAGTCAGCTACATTCTTAAGCGTTTAATATGGGGTGTTGAGTCCATTTCGTTGAGCAAGGAGTAGCTCTTGTCTATTCCATATTTGGCTTAAGGAACTTTATCTGTGCTCATTTCAATCTCTGGTTTTATGCAGCACCCCAACTCACCTTTCCCCTTAAGAAAGCATAAGTTGGTTTTCTAAATTTGAGACCCTCTTCTGTTTTGTAATCCAGTTCCTGTGTAGCCAAGTTTACATTCCGTGTATTAGTGATATCTTATGATGTTTCTTTTTCTGTGTGACTTATTTCAGTTAGAATCATCATACCTGAATCCACTCATTATGCTGCTATGGGCCTGATGACATAGATTTCATTGCTGAGTGATATTGCATTGTACGTAAGTACCACAACTTCTTTATCCATTTTTACTTTCTGCGATATTGAACTTGTACTGTAAACGAAGTTCTTGTAAACAGAGCCGTCCCAAACTTTGGGGTGGCTGTGTCTTTTTGATTTTAATTTCCCTAAGCTATAGGACCATAAGTAGAAGTGCCCTAGGCTCCGTTGCTTTGTTTTTTAGATGTTTCACGAAACACAATACACTTCTCCAGAGTGGCTGTTGGCAATTTACATCCCGCACATCAGCATAACAAGGCTCCCAGTTCTCCATGGCCTGTCCTACCTTTCTGGATTTTACACTTTTTTCAGATGGCCCTTTTGACCGGGGGGAAGTGAGACTTCATTGTAGTGCAGATTTCCTTTGCAAGCTTGCTTGGTTGGCCAAAAAGGGCGTATGCGTTTTTTCCTGAATATATTCAGGAAAAAACGCATACGCCCTTTTTGGCCAAGTGCATCATTGTGGACGTTCTGCCTCTTTTCCTATGCTTTAAATGCAATTCCAGTCTACCTCCTGAAATCGGTTTCCTGCAATTCTGCCCCGCTTTCAAATCCTCTTGGAAGCCTTACTTCAGTATATTTTTGGACGATAGCTGTCATTTATAACTCTGCAGGTTTGTGAATTACAGTGCCCCTGAGCTCCTTTCTTCAACTCGCTTTCTTGTGAGCTGGCCGCAACACCGCAGGATTGCTTCAGGCCCTAATCTGGTTCCGGCACGGCACGCTGAGCCTTTGGTTAATTCCTCTTCCTGGTGGGAAATGAGAGTTAAATTTGCCCGTCCAGACACCTCCAGCTAGTCTCTCATTGGTTCTCCCTATTCCTGTTCATCTTCCGCAGAAATTGCAAACTGGGCCAAACAGGAGGTTAAAGGCACTGACTCTCCAAGTCGGGAGAGTGTTAGTAAAGCATCTGGAATGTTACACCCGAGTACCAGGGGACGAGAACTGAGACATATTAGAACACGTCTCCCGATCACATGGTTGATCATACTCTGGGTTCCACATGCATGTTTTAGGTGAAGGCAGAATCCCTTAAACCTGGAGAGTTGAGACCCGTGGAATGGGTACCATGCAATATGATTTCAAAGGGTCTTCATTTGCTCACCGAACCTCTCCAATCCTATCACTGCTGTGTTTATATCCCTGAACACTCGCTTGATTCTCTTTCAGAGACATAGCAATCCATAGGTTTTAAGATACTTACTAGTCAGGTACATTCTTAGGCGTTTAATATGGGGTGTTGAGTCCATTTCGTTGAGCAAGGAGTAGTTCTTGTCTATTCCATATTTGGCTTAAGGAACTTTATCTGTGCTCATTTCAATCTCTGGTTTTATGCAGCACCCCAACTCACCTTTCCTCTTAAGCAAACATACGTTGGATTTCTAAATTTGAGACCCTCTTCTGTTTTGTAATCCAGTTCCTGTGTAGCCAAGTTTACATTCCGTGTATTAGTGATATCTTATGATGTTTCTTTTTCTGTGTGACTTATTTCAGTTAGAATCATCATACCTGAATCCACTCATTATGCTGCTATGGGCCTGATGACATAGATTTCATTGCTGAGTGATATTGCATTGTACGTAAGTACCACAACTTCTTTATCCATTTTTACTTTCTGCGATATTGAACTTGTACTGTAAACGAGGTTCTTGTAAACAGAGCCGTCCCAAACTTTGGGGTGGCTGTGTCTTTTTGATTTTAATTTCCCTAAGCTATAGGACCATAAGTGGAAGTGCCCTAGGCTCCGTTGCTTTGTTTTTTAGATGTTTCACGAAACACAATACACTTCTCCAGAGTGGCTGTTGGCAATTTACATCCCGCACATCAGCATAACAAGGCTCCCAGTTCTCCATGGCCTGTCCTACCTTTCTGGATTTTACACTTTTTTCAGATGGCCCTTTTGACCGGGGGGAAGTGAGACTTCATTGTAGTGCAGATTTCCTTTGCAAGCTTGCTTGGTTGGCCAAAAAGGGCGTATGCGTTTTTTCCTGAATATATTCCTGAATATATTCAGGAAAAAACGCATACGCCCTTTTTGGCCAAGTGCATCATTGTGGACGTTCTGCCTCTTTTCCTATGCTTTAAATGCAATTCCAGTCTACCCCCTGAAATCGGTTTCCCGCAATTCTGCCCGCTTTCAAGTCCTCTTGGCAGCCTTACTTCAGTATATTTTTGGACGATAGCTGTCATTTATAACTCTGCAGGTTTGTGAATTATAGGGACCCTGAGCTCCTTTCTTCAACTCGCTTTCTTGTGAGCTGGCCGCAACACCGCAGGATTGCTTCAGGCCCTAATCTGGCTCTAGCACGGCACGCTGAGCCTTTGGTTAATTCCTCTTCCTGGTGGGAATGAGAGTTAAATTTGCCCGTCCAGACACCTCCAGCTAGTCTCTCATTGGTTCTCCCTATTCCTGTTCATCTTCGGCAGAAATTGCAATCTGAACCAAACAGGGGGTTAAAAGCACTGACTCTCCAAGTCGGGAGTGTGTTAGTAAAGCGTCTGGAATGTTGCACCCGAGTACCAGGGGACAAAAACTGAGACATATTGGAACACGTCTCCCGATCACACGGTTGATCATACTCTGGGTTCCACGTGCATGTTTTAGCTGAAGGAAGAATCCCTTAAACCTGGAGAGTTGAGACCCGTGGAATGGGTACCATGCAATATGACATCAAAGGGTCTTCATTTGCTCACTGAACCTCTTCAATCCTATCACTGCTGCGTTTATGTCCCTGTACACACGCTTGATTTTCTTTCAGAGACATAGCAATGCATAGGTTTTAAGATACTTACTAGTCAGGTACATTCTTAGGCGTTTAATATGGGGTGTTGAGTCCATTTCGTTGAGCAAGGAGTAGTTCTTGTCTATTCCATATTTGGCTTAAGGAACTTTATCTGTGCTCATTTCAATCTCTGGTTTTATGCAGCACCCCAACTCACCTTTCCCCTTAAACAAGCATAAGTTGGTTTTCTAAATTTGAGACCCTGTTCTGTTTTGTAATCCAGTTCCTGTGTACCCAAGTTTACATTCCGTGTATTAGTGATATCTTATGATGTTTCTTTTTCTGTGTGACTTATTTCAGTTAGAATCATCATACCTGAATCCACTCATTATGCCGCTATGGGCCTGATGACATAGATTTCATTGCTGAGTGATATTGCATTGTACGTAAGTACCAGAACTTCTTTATCCATTTTTCACTTTCTGCGATATTGAACTTGTACCGTAAACGAGGTTCTTCTAAACAGAGACGTCCCAAACTTTGGGGTGGCTGTGTCTTTTTGATTTTAATTTCCCTAAGCTATAGGACCATAAGTGGAATTGCCCCAGGCTCCGCTGCTATGTTTTTTAGATGTTTCAGTAAGCATCATACACTTCTTCCGAGTGGCTCTTGGCAATTTACATCCCGCCCATCAGTATAACAAGGCTCCCAGTTCTCCATGGCCTGTCCTCCCTTTCTGGATTTTACACTTTTTTCAGATGGCCCTTTTGACCGTGGGGAAGTGAGACTTCATTGTAGTGCAGATTTCCTTTGCAAGCTTGCTTGGTTGGCGAAAAAGGGCGTATGCATTTTAAAAACGCATACGCCCTTTTTGGCCAAGTGCATCATTTTGGACGTTCTGCCTCTTTTCCTATGCTTTAAATGCAATTCCAGTCTACCTCCTGAAATCGGTTTCCTGCAATTCTGCCCCGCTTTCAAATCCTCTTGGAAGCCTTACTTCAGTATATTTTTGGATGATAGCTGTCATTTATAACTCTGCAGGTTTGTGAATTACAGTGCCCCTGAGCTCCTTTCTTCAACTCGCTTTCTTGGGAGATGGCCGCAACACCGCAGGATTGCTTCAGGCCCTAATCTGGTTCCGGCACGGCACGCTGAGCCTTTGGTTAATTCCTCTTCCTGGTGGGAAATGAGAGTTAAATTTGCCCGTCCAGACACCTCCAGCTAGTCTCTCATTGGTTCTCCCTATTCCTGTTCATCTTCCGCAGAAATTGCAAACTGGGCCAAACAGGAGGTTAAAGGCACTGACTCTCCAAGTCGGGAGAGTGTTAGTAAAGCATCTGGAATGTTACACCCGAGTACCAGGGGACGAGAACTGAGACATATTAGAACACGTCTCCCGATCACATGGTTGATCATACTCTGGGTTCCACATGCATGTTTTAGGTGAAGGCAGAATCCTTTAAACCTGGAGAGTTGAGACCCGTGGAATGGGTACCATGCAATATGATTTCAAAGGGTCTTCATTTGCTCACCGAACCTCTCCAATCCTATCACTGCTGTGTTTATATCCCTGAACACTCGCTTGATTCTCTTTCAGAGACATAGCAATCCATAGGTTTTAAGATACTTACTAGTCAGGTACATTCTTAGGCGTTTAATATGGGGTGTTGAGTCCATTTCGTTGAGCAAGGAGTAGTTCTTGTCTATTCCATATTTGGCTTAAGGAACTTTATCTGTGCTCATTTCAATCTCTGGTTTTATGCAGCACCCCAACTCACCTTTCCCCTTAAGAAAGCATAAGTTGGTTTTCTAAATTTGAGACCGTGTTCTGTTTTGTAATCCAGTTCCTGTGTACCCAAGTTTACATTCCGTGTATTAGTGATATCTTATGATGTTTCTTTTTCTGTGTGACTTATTTCAGTTAGAATCATCATACCTGAATCCACTCATTATGCTGCTATGGGCCTGATGACGTAGATTTCATTGCTGAGTGATATTGCATTGTACGTAAGTACCACAACTTCTTTAACCATTTTTCACTTTCTGCGATATTGAACTTGTACCGTAAACGAGGTTCTTGTAAACAGAGCCGTCCCAAACTTTGGGGTGGCTGTGTCTTTTTGATTTTAATTTCCCTAAGCTATAGGACCATAAGTGGAAGTGCCCTACGCTCTGTTGCTTTGTTTTTTAGATGTTTCAGGAAACACCATACACTTCTCCCGAGTGGCTCTTGGCAATTTACATCCCACCCATCAGCATAAAAGGCTCCCAGTTCTCCATAGCCTGTCCTGCCTTTCTGGATTTTACACTTTTTTCAGATGGCTCTTTTGACCGGGGGGAAGTGAGACTTCATTGTAGTGCAGATTTCCTTTGCAAGCTTGCTTGGTTGGCCAAAAAGTGCGTATGCGTTTTTTCCTGAATATATTCAGGAAAAAACGCATACGCCCTTTTTGGCCACGTGCATCATTTTGGACGTTCTGCCTCTTTTCCTATGCTTTAAATACAATTCCAGTCTACCTCCTGACATCGGTTTCCTGCAATTCTGCCCCGTTTCAAGTCCTCTTGGCAGCCTTACTGCAGTATATTTTTGGATGATAGCTATCATTTATAACTCTGCAGGTTTGTGAATTACAGTGCCCCTGAGCTCCTTTCTTCAACTCGCTTTCTTGTGAGCTGGCCGCAACACCGCAGGATTGCTTCAGGCCCTAATCTGGTTCCGGCACGGCACGCTGAGCCTTTGGTTAATTCCTCTTCCTGGTGGGAAATGAGAGTTAAATTTGCCCGTCCAGACACCTCCAGCTAGTCTCTCATTGGTTCTCCCTATTCCTGTTCATCTTCCGCGGAAATTGCAAATGGGCCAAACAGGAGGTTAAAGGCACTGACTCTCCAAGTCGGGAGAGTGTTAGTAAAGCGTCTGGAATGTTGCACCCGAGTACCAGGGGACGAGAACTGAGACATATTGGAACACGTCTCCCGATCACATGGTTGATCATACTCTGGGTTCCACATCCATGTTTTAGCTAAAGGAAGAATCCCTTAAACCTGGAGAGTTGAGACCCGTGGAATGGGTACCATGCCATATGACTTCAAAGGGTCTTCATTTGCTCACCGAACCTCTCCAATCCTATCACTGCTGCGTTTATGCCCCTGTACACACGCTGGATTCTCTTTCAGAGACATAGCAATCCATAGGTTTTAAGATACTTACTAGTCAGGTACATACTTAGGCGTTTAATATGGGATGTTGAGTCCATTTCGTAGAGCAAGGAGTAGTTCTTGTCTATTCCATATTTGGCTTAAGGAAATTTATCTGTGCTCATTTCAATCTCTGGTTTTATGCAGCACCCCAACTCACCTTTCCCCTTAAGCAAGCATAAGTTGGTTTTCTAAATTTGAGACCCTGTTCTGTTTTGTAATCCAGTTCCTGTGTACCCAAGTTTACATTCCGTGTATTAGTGATATCTTATGATGTTTCTTTTTCTGTGTGACTTATTTCAGTTAGAATCATCATACCTGAATCCACTCATTATGCTGCTATGAGCCTGATGACAGATTTCATTGCTGAGTGATATTGCATTGTACGTAAGTACCACAACTTCTTTATCCATTTTTCACTTTCTGCGATATTGAACTTGTACCGTAAATGAGGTTCTTCTAAACAGAGACGTCCCAAACATTGGGGTGGCTGTGTCTTTTTGATTTTAATTTCTCTAAGCTATAGGACCATAAGTGGAAGTGCCCTAGGTTCCGCTGCTATGTTTTTTAGATGTTTCAGGAAGCAACATACACTTCTTCCGAGTGGCTCTTGGCAATTTACATCCCGCCCATCAGCATAACAAGGCTCCCAGTTCTCCCTGGCCTGTCCTCCCTTTCTGGATTATACACTTTTTTCAGATGGCCCTTTTGACCGTGGGGAAGTGAGACTTCATTGTAGTGCAGATTTCCTTTGCAAGCTTCCTTGGTTGGCCAAAAAGTGCGTATGCGTTTTAAAAACGCATACGCACTTTTTGGCCAAGTGCATCATTGTGGACGTTCTGCCTCTTTTCCTATGCTTTAAATGGAATTCCAGTCTACCTCCTGAAATTGGTTTCCTGCAATTCTGCCCCGCTTTCAAGTCCTCTTGGCAGCCTTACTTCAGTATATTTTTGGACGATAGCTGTCATTTATAACTCGGCAGGTTTGTGAATTACAGTGCCCCTGAGCTCCTTTCTTCAACTCGCTTTCTTGGGAGCTGGCCGCAACACCGCAGGATTGCTTCAGGCCCTAATCTGGTTCCGGCACGGCACGCTGAGCCTTTGGTTAATTCCTCTTCCTGGTGGGAAATGAGAGTTAAATTTGCCCGTCAGACACCTCCAGCTAGTCTCTCATTGGTTCTCCCTATTCCTGTTCATCTTCCGCAGAAATTGCAAACTGGGCGAAACAGGAGGTTAAAGGCACTGACTCTCCAAGTCGGCAGAGTGTTAGTAAAGTGTCTGGAATGTTGCACCCGAGTACCAGGGGACGAGAACTGGGACATATGTGAACACGTCTCCCGGTCACACGGTTGATCATACTCTGGGTTCCACATGCATGTTTTAGCTGAAGGAAGAATCCCTTAAACCTGGAGAGTTGAGACCCGTGGAATGGGGACCATGCAATATGACTTCAAAGGGTCTTCATTTGCTCACCGAACCTCTCCAATCCTATCACTGCTGCGTTTATGCCCCTGTACACACGCTGGATTCTCTTTCGGAGACACAGCAATCCATAGGTTTTTAAGATACTTACTAGTCAGGTACATTCTTAGGCGTTTAATATGGGGTGTTGAGTCCATTTCATTGAGCAAGGAGTAGCTCTTGTCTATTCCATGTTTGGCTTAAGGAACTTTATCTTTGCTCATTTCAATCTCTGGTTTTATGCAGCACCCCAACTCACCTTTCCCCTTAAGCAAGCATAAGTTGGTTTTCTAAATTTGAGACCCTGTTCTGTTTTGTAATCCAGTTCCTGTGTAGCCAAGTTTACATTCCGTGTATTAGTGATATCTTATGATGTTTCTTTTTCTGTGTGACTTATTTCAGTTAGAATCATCATACCTGAATCCACTCATTATGCTGCTACGGGTCTGATGACATAGATTTCATTGCTGAGTGATATTGCATTGTACGTAAGTACCACAATTTCTTTTTCCATTTTTCACTTTCTGCGATATTGAACTTGTACCGTACAGGAGGTTCCTGTAAACAGAGCCCTCCCAAACTTTGGGGTGGCTGTGTCTTTTTGATTTTAATTTCCCTAAGCTATAGGACCATAAGTGGCAGTGCCCTAGGCTCTGTTGCTTTGTTTTTTAGATGTTTCAGGAAACACCATACACTTCTCCCGAGTGGCTGTTGGCAGTTTACATCCCGCCCATCAGCATAACAAGGCTCCCAGTTCTCCATGGCCTGTCCTGCCTTTCTGGATTTTACACATTTTTCAGATGGCCCTTTTGACTGGGGGGAAGTGAGACTTCATTGTAGTGCAGATTTCCTTTGCAAGCTTGCTTGGTTGGCCAAAAAGGGCGTATGCGTTTTCTCCTGAATATATTCAGGAAAAAACGCATACGCCCTTTTTGGCCAAGTGAATCATTGTCGAAATTCTGCCTCTTTTCCTATGCTTTAAATGCAATTCCAGGCTACCTCCTGAAATCGGTTTCCTGCAATTCTGCCCCACTTTCAAGTCCTCTTGGCAGCCTTACTTCAGTATATTTTTGGAAGATAGCTGTCATTTATAACTCTGCAGGTTTGTGAATTACAGTGCCCCTGAGCTCCTTTCATCAACTCGCTTTCTTGGGAGCTGGCCGCAACACCGCAAGATTGCTTCAGGCCCTAATCTGGTTCCAGCGTGGCATGCTGAGCCTTTGGTTAATTCCTCTTCCTGGTGGGAAATGAGAGTTAAATTTGCCCGTCCAGACACCTCCAGCTAGTCTCTCATTGCTTCTCCCTATTCCTGTTCATCTTCCGCAGAAACTGCAAGCTGGGCCTAACAGGAGGTTAAAGGCACTGACTTTCCAAGTCGTGAGAGTGCTAGTAAAGCGTCTGGAATGTTACACCCGAGTACCAGAGGACGACAATTCAGACATATTTGAACGTCTCCCGATCACACGATTGATCATACTCTGGGTTCCACATGCATGTTTTAGCTGAAGGAAGAATCCCTTAAACATGGAGAGTTGAGACCCGTGGAATGGGTACTATGCAATACGACTTCAAGGGGTCTTCATTTGCTCACCGAACCTCTCCAATCCTATCACTGCTGCCTTTATGCCCCTGTACAAACGCTTGATTCTCTTTCAGAGACATAGCAATCCATCGGTTTTAAGATACTTTCTAGTCAGGTACATTCTTAGGTGTTTAATATGGGGTGTTGGGTCCATTTCGTTGAGCAAGGAGTTGCTCTTGTCTATTACATATTTGGCTCAAAGAACTTTATCTGTGCTCATTTCAATCTCTGGTTTTATGCAGCACCCCAACTCACCTTTCCCCTTAAGCAAGCATAAGTTGGTTTTCTAAATTTGAGACCCTGTTCTGTTTTGTAATTCAGTTCCTGTGTACCCAAGTTTACATTCCGTGTATTAGTGATATCTTATGATGTTTCTTTTTCTGTGTGACTTATTTCAGTTAGAATTATCATACCTGAATCCATTCATTATGCTGCTACGGGTCTGATGACATAGATGTCCTTGCTGAGTGATATTGCATTGTACGTAAGTACCACAACTTCTTTATCCATATTTCACTTTCTCCTATATTGAACTTGTACCGTAAACGAGGTTCTTGTAAACAGAGCTGTCCTAAACTTGGGGTGGGTATATCTTTTTGATTTTAATTTCCCTAAGCTATAGGACCATAAGTGGAAGTGTCCTAGGCTCTGTTGCTTTGTTTTTTAGATGTTTCAGGAAACACCATACACTTCTCCCGAGTGGCTGCTGGCAATTTACATCCCGCCCATCAGCATAACAAGGCTCCCAGTTCTCCATGGCCTGTCCTGCCTTTCTGGATATTACACTTTTTTTCAGATGGCCCTTTTGACCAGGGGAAGTGAGACTTCATTGTGGTGCAGGTTTCCTTTGCAAGCTTGCTTGGTTGGCCAAAAAGGGCGTATGCATTCTTTCCTGAATATATTCAGGAAAAAACGCATACGCACTTTTTGGCCAAGTGCATCATTGTCGAAATTCTGCCTCTTTTCCTATGCTTTAATGCAATTCCAGTCTACCTCCTGAAATCGGTTTCCTGCAATTCTGCCCCACTTTCAAGTCCTCTTGGCAGCCGTACTTCACTATATTTTTGGACGATAGCTTTCATTTATAACTCTGCAGGTTTGTGAATTACAGTGCCCCTGAGCTCCTTTCTTCAACTCGCTTTCTTGTGAGCTGGCCGCCACACTGCAATATTGCTTCAGGCCCTAATCTGGTTCCGGCACGGCACGCTGAGCCTTTGGTTAATTCCTCTTCCTGGTGGGAAATGAGAGTTAAATTTGCCCGTCCAGACACCTCCAGCTAGTCTCTCATTGGTTCTCCCTATTCCTGTTCATCTTCCGCAGAAATTGCAACCTGGGCTAAACAGGAGGTTAAAGGCATTGATTCTCCAATTCGGGAGACTGTTAGTAAAGTGTCTGGAATGTTGCACCCGAGTACCAGAGGACGAGAACTGAGACATATTGGAACACGTCTCCCGATCACACGGTTGATCATACTCTGGGTTCCACATGCATGTTTTAGCTGAAGCATGAATCCCTTAAACCTGGAGAGTTGAGACCCGTGGAATGGGTACCATGCAATATGACTTCAAAGGGTCTTCATTTGCTCACCGAACCTCTCCAATCCTATCACTGCTGCGTTTATGCCCCTGTACACACGCTGGGTTCTCTTTCGGAGACATAGCAATCCATAGGTTTTAAGATACTTACTAGTGAGGTACATTCTTAGGCGTTTAATATGGGGTGTTGAGTCCATTTCGTTGAGCAAGGAGTAGCTCTGGTCTATTCCATATTTGGCTTAAGGAACTTTATCTGTGCTCATTTCAATCTCTGGTTTTATGCAGCACCCCAACTCACCTTTCCCCTTAAGCAAGCATAAGTTGGTTTTCTAAATTTGAGACCCTGTTCTGTTTTGTAATTCAGTTCCTGTGTAGCCAAGTTTACATTCCGTGTATTAGTGATATCTTATGATGTTTCTTTTTCTGTGTGACTTATTTCAGTTAGAATCATCATACCTGAATCCACTCATTATGCTGCTACGGGCCTGATGACATAGATTTCATTGCTGAGTGATATTGCATTGTACGTAAGTACCACAACTTCTTTATCCATTTTTCACTTTCTGCGATATTGAGCTTGTACCGTAAACGGCGTTCTTGTAAACAGAGCCCTCCCAAAATTTGGGGTGGCTATGTCTTTTTGATTTTAATTTCCCTAAGCCATAGCACCATAAGTGGAAGTGCCCTAGGCTCTGTTGCTTTGTTTTTTAGATGTCTCAGGAAACACCATACACTTCTCCGGAGTGGCTGCTGGCAATTTACATCCCGCCCATCAGCATAACAAGGCTCCCAGTTCTCCATGGCCTGTCCTGCCTTTCTAGATTTTATACATTTTTCAGATGGCCCTTTTGACCAGGGGGAAGTGAGACTTCATTGTAGTGCAGATTTCCTTTGCAAGCTTGCTTGGTTGGCCAAAAAAGGGCGTATGCGTTTTTTCCTGAATATATTCAGGAAAAAACGCATACGCCCTTTTTTGGGCAAGTGCATCATTGTCGACGTTCTGCCTCTTTTCCTATGCTTAAAATGCAATTCCAGTCTACCTCCTGAAATCGGTTTCCTGCAATTCTGCCCCACTTTCAAGTCCTCTTGGCAGCCTTACTTCAGTATATTTTTGGACGATAGCTGTCATTTAACTCTGCAGGTTTGTGAATTACAGTGCCCCTGACCTCGTTTCTTCAACTCGCTTTCTTGTGAGCTGGCCGCAACACCGCAGGATTGTTTCAGGCCCTAATCTGGTTGTGGCACGGCATGCTGAGCCTTTGGTTAATTCCTCTTCCTGGTGGGAAATGAGAGTTAAATTTGCCCTGCCAGACACCTCCAGCTAGTCTCTCATTTTCTCCCTATTCCTGTTCATCTTCCGCGGAAATTGCAATCTGGGCCAAACAGGAGGTTAAAGACACTGACTCTCCAAGTCGTGAGAGTGCTAGTAAAGCGTCTGGAATGTTGCACCCGAGTACCAGGGGACGAGAATTGAGACATATTTGAACATGTCTCCCGATCACACGGTTGATCATACTCTGGGTTCCACATGCATGTTTTAGCTGAAGGAAGAATCCCTTAAATATGGAGAGTTGAGACCCGTGGAATGGGTACCATGCAATATGACTTCAAAGGGTCTTCATTTGCTCACTGAACCTCTCCACTCCTATCACTGCTGCCTTTATGCCCCTGTACAAACGCTTGATTCTCTTTCAGAGACATAACAATCCATCTGTTTTAAGATACTTTCTAGTCAGGTACATTCTTAGGTGTTTAATATGGGGTGTTGGGTCCATTTCGTTGAGCAAGGAGTTGCTCTTGTCTATTACATATTTGGCTCAAAGAACTTTATCTGTGCTCATTTCAATCTCTGGTTTTATGCAGCACCCCAACTCAGCTTTCCCCTTAAGCATGCATAAGTTGGTTTTCTAAATTTGAGACCCTGTTCTGTTTTGTAATTCAGTTCCTGTGTAGCCAAGTTTACATTCCGTGTATTAGTGATATCTTATGATGTTTCTTTTTCTGTGTGACTTATTTCAGTTAGAATCATCATACCTGAATCCATTCATTATGCTGCTACGGGTCTGATGACATAGATGGCATTGCTGAGTGATATTGCATTGTACGTAAGTACCACAACTTCTCTATCCATTTTTCACTTTCTGCTATATTGAACTAGTACCGTAAAGGAGGTTCTTGTAAACAGAGCCATCCTAAACTTTGGAGTGGCTGTGTCTTTTTGATTTTAATTTCCCTAAGCTATAGGACCAGAAGTGGAAGTGTCCTAGGCTCTGTTGCTTTGTTTTTTAGATGTTTCAGGAAACACCATACACTTCTCCCGAGTGGCTGTTGGCAATTTACATCCCGCCCATCAGCATAACAAGGCTCCCAGTTCTCCATGGCCTGTCCTGCCTTTCTGGATTTTACACTTTTTTTCAGATGGCCCTTTTGACCGGGGGGAAGTGAGATTTCATTGTGGTGCAGATTTCCTTTGCAAGCTTGCTTGGTTGGCCAAAAAGGGCGTATGCGTTTCTTCCTGAATATATTCAGGAAACAACGCATACACCCTTTTTGGCCAAGTGCATCATTGTCGACGTTCTGCCTCTTTTCCTATGCTTTAATGCAATTCCAGTCTACCTCCTGAAATCGGTTTCCTGCAATTCTGCCCCACTTTCAAGTCCTCCTGGCAGCCGAACTTCAGTATATTTTTGGACGATAGCTGTCATTTATAACTCTGCAGGTTTGTGAATTACAGTGCCCCTGAGCTCCTTTCTTCAACTCGCTTTCTTGTGAGCTGGCCGCAACACCGCAAGATTGCTTCAGGCCCTAATCTGGTTCCGGCACGGCATGCTGAGCCTTTGGTTAATTCCTCTTCCTGGTGGGAAATGAGAGTTAAATTTGCCAGTCCAGACACCTCCAGCTAGTCTCTCATTGGTTCTCCCTATTCCTGTTCATCTTCCGCAGAAACTGCAAACTGGGCCAAACAGGAGGTTAAAGACACTGACTCTCCAAGTCGGCAGAGTGTTAGTAAAGCGTCTGGAATGTTGCACCCGAGTACCAGGGGACGAGAACTGAGACACATTTGAACACGTCTCCCGATCACATGGTGGATCATACTCTGGGTTCCACATGCATGTTTTAGCTGAAGGAAGAATCCCTTAAACCTGGAGAGTTGAGACCCGTGGAATGGGTACCATGCAATATGACTTCAAAGGGTCTTCATTTGCTCACTGAACCTCTCCAATCGTATCACTGCTGTGTTTATGCCCCTGTACACACGCTTGATTCTCTTTCGGAGACATAGCAATCCATAGGTTTTAAGATACTTACTAGTCAGGTACATTTTTAGGCATTTAATATGAGGTGTTGGGTCCATTTCGTTGAGCAAGGAGTAGCTCTTGTCTATTCCATATTTGGCTTAAGGAACTTTATCTGTGCTCATTTCAATCTCTGGTTTTATGCAGCACCCCAACTCACCTTTCCCCTTAAGCAAGCATAAGTTGGTTTTCTAAATTTGAGACCTGTTCTGTTTTGTAATCCAGTTCCTGTGTAGCCAAGTTTACATTCTGTGTAGTAGTGATATCTTAGGATGTTTCTTTTTCTGTGTGACTTATTTCAGTTAGAATCATCATACCTGAATCCACTCATTATGCTGCTACGGGCCTGATGACATAGATTTCATTGCTGAGTGATATTGCATTGTACGTAAGTACGACAACTTCTTTATCCATTTTTCACTTTCTGCAATATTGAACTTGTACCGTAAACGGCGTTCTTGTAAACAGAGCCGTCCCAAACTTTTGGGTGGCTGGGTCTTTTTGATTTTAATTTCCGTAAGCCATAGCACCATAAGTGGAAGTGCCCTAGGCTCTGTTGCTTTGTTTTTTAGATGTTTCAGGAAACACCATACACTTCTCCCGAGTGGCTGTTGGCAATTTACATCCCGCCCATCAGCATAACAAGGCTCCCAGTTCTCCATGGCCTGTCCTGCCTTTCTGGATTTCACACTCTTTTCAGATGGCCCTTTTGACCGGGAGGAAGTGAGACTTCATTGTAGTGCAGATTTCCTTTGCAAGCTTGCTTGGTTGGCCAAAAAGGGCGTATGCGTTTTTTCCTGAATATATTCAGGAAAAAACGCATACGCCCTTTTTGGCCAAGTGCATCATTGTGGACGTTCTGCCTCTTTTCCTAAGCTTTAAATGCAATTCCAGTCTACCTCCTGAAATCGGTTTCCTGCAATTCTGCCCCGCTTTCAAGTCCTCTTGGCAGCCTTACTTCAGTATATTTTTGGACGATAGCTGTCATTTATAACTCTGCAGGTTTGTGAATTACAGTGCCCCTGAGCTCCTTTCTTCAACTCGCTTTCTTGTGAGGTGGCCGCAACACGGCAGGATTGCTTCAGGCCATAATCTGGTTCCGGCACGGCTCGCTGAGCCTTTGGTTAATTCCTCTTCCTGGTGGGAAATGAGAGTTAAATTTGCCCGTCCAGACACCTCCAGCTAGTCTCTCATTGGTTCTCCCTATTCCTGTTCATCTTCCGGAGAAATTGCAAACTGGGCCAAACAGGAGGTTAAAGGCACTGACTCTCCAAGTCGGGAGAGTGTTAGTAAAGCGTCTGGAATGTTGCACCCGAGTACCAGGGGACGAGAACTGAGACATATTGGAACAGGTCTCCTGATCACACGGTTGATCATACTCTGGGTTCCACGTGCATGTTTTAGCTGAAGGTAGAATCCCTTAAACCTGGAGAGTTGAGACCCGTGGAATGGGTACCATGCAATATGACTTCAAAGGGTCTTCATTTGCTCACCGAACCTCTCCAATCCTATCACTGCTGCGTTTATGCCCCTGTACACATGCTTGATTTTCTTTCAGAGACATAGCAATCCATAGGTTTTAAGATACTTACAAGTCAGGTACATTCTTAGGTGTTTAATATGGGGTGTTGAGTCCATTTCGTTGAGCAAGGAGTAGCTCTGGTCTATTCCATATTTGGCTTAAGGAACTTTATCTTTGCTCATTTCAATCTCTGGTTTTATGCAGCACCCCAACTCACCTTTCCCTTTAAGCAAGCATAAGTTGGTTTTCTAAATTTGAGACCCTGTTCTGTTTTGTAATCCAGTTCCTGTGTAGCCAAGTTTACATTCCGTGTGTTAGTGATATTTTATGATGTTTCTTTTTCTGTGTGACTCATTTCAGGTGGAATCATCATACCTGAATCCACTCATTATGCTGCTACGGGCCTGATGACATAGATTTCATTGCTGAGTGATATTGCATTGTACGTAAGTACCACAACTTCTTTATCCATTTTTCGCTTTCTGCGATATTGAACTTGTCCCGTAAATGAGGTTCTTGTAAACAGAGCCCTCCCAAACTTTGGGGTGGCTGTGTCTTTTTGATTTTAATTTCCCTAAGCTATAGGACCATAAGTGGAAGTGCCCTAGGCTCTGTTGCTTTGTTTTTTAGATGATTCAGGAATCACCATACACTTCTCCCCAGTGGCTGTTGGCAATTTACATCCCGCCCATCAGCATAACAAGGCTCCCAGTTCTCCATGGCCTGTCCTGCCTTTCTGGATTTTACACTTTTCTCAGATGGCCCTTTTAACCGGTGGGAAGGGAGACTTCATTGTAGTGCAGATTTCCTTTGCAAGCTTGCTTGGTTGTCCAAAAAGGCCATATGCGTTTTTTCCTGAATATATTCAGGAAAAAACGCATACACACTTTATGGCCAAGTTCATCATTGTCGACGTTCTGCCTCATTTCCTATGCTTTAAATGCAATTCCAGTCTACCTCCTGAAATCGGTTTCCTGCAATTCTGCCCCACTTTCAAGTCCTCTTGGCAGCCTTACTTCAGTATATTTTTGGACGATAGCTGTCATTTATAACTCTGCAGGTTTGTGAATTACAGTGCCCCTGAGCTCCTTTCTTCAACTCGCTTTCTTGTGAGCTGTCCGCAACACCGCAGGATTGCTTCAGGCCCTAATCTGGTTCCGGTACGGCATGCTGAGCCTTTGGTTAATTCCTCTTCCTGGTGGGAATTGAGAGTTAAATTTGCCCGTCCAGACACCTCCAGCTAGTCTCTCATTGGTCCTCCCTATTCCTGTTAATCTTCGGCAGAAATTGCAATCTGGACCAAACAGGAGGTTAAAAGCACTGACTCTCCAAGTCTGGAGTGTGTTAGTAAAGCGTCTGGAATGTTGCACCCGAGTACCAGGGGACAAAAACTGAGACATATTGGAACACGTCTCCCGATCACATGGTTGATAATACTCGGGGTTCCATGTGCATGTTTTTGCTGAAGGCAGAATCCCTTAAACCTGGAGAGTTGAGACCCGTGGAATGGGTACCATGCCATATGACTTCAAAGGGTCTTCATTTGCTCACCGAACCTCTCCAATCCTATCACTGCTGCGTATATGCCCCTGTACATACGCTTGATTCTCTTTCAGAGACATAGCAATCCATAGGTTTTAAGATAGTTACTAGTCAGGTACATTCTTAGGCGTTTAATATGGGGTGTTGAGTCCATTTCGTTGAGCAAGGAGTAGTTATTGTCTATTCCATAATTGGCTTAAGGAACATTATCTGTGCTCATTTCAATCTCTGGCTTTATGCAGCACCCCAACTCACCTTTCCCCTTAAGCAAGCATAAGTTGGTTTTCTAAATTTGAGACCCTGTTCTGTTTTGTAATCCAGTTCCTGTGTAGCCAAGTTTACATTCCGTGTATTAGTGATATCTTATGATGTTTCTTTTTCTGTGTGACTTATTTCAGTTAGAATCATCATACCTGAATCCACTCATTATGCTGCTACGGGCCTGATGACATAGATTTCATTGCTGAGTGATATTGCATTGTACGTAAGTACCACAACTTCTTTATCCATTTTTCACTTTCTGCGATATTGAACTTGTACCGTAAATGAGGTTCTTGTAAACAGAGCCCTCCCAAACTTTGGGGTGGCTGTGTCTTTTTGATTTTAATTTCCCTAAGCTATAGGACCATAAGTGGAAGTGCCCTAGGCTCTGTTGCTTTGTTTTTTAGATGTTTCAGGAAACTCCATACACTTCTCCCGAGTGGCTCTTGGCAATTTACATCCCGCCCATCAGCATAACAAGGCTCCCAGTTCTCCATGGCCTGTCATGCCTTTCTGGATTTTACACTTCTTTCAGATGGCTCTTTTGACCGGGGGGAAGTGAGACTTCATTGTAGTGCAGATTTCCTTTGCAAGCTTGCTTGGTTGGCCAAAAAGTGCGTATGCGTTTTTTTCCTGAATATATTCAGGAAAAAACGCATACGCCCTTTTTGGCCAAGTGCATCATTTTGGACGTTCTGCCTCTATTCCTATGCTTTAAATGCAATTCCAGTCTACTTCCTGACATCGGTTTCCTGCAATTCTGCCCCGCTTTCAAGTCCTCTTGGCAGCCTTACTTCAGTATATTTTTGGACGATAGCTGTCATTTATAACTCTGCAGGTTTGTGAAGTACAGTGCCCCTGAGCTCCTTTCTTCAACTCGCTTTCTTGTGAGCTGGCCGCAACACCGCAGGATTGCTTCAGGCCCTAATCTGGTTCCGGCACGGCACGCAGAGCCTTTGGTTAATTCCTCTTCCTGGTGGGAAATGAGAGTTAAATTTGCCCGTCCAGACACCTCCAGCTAGTCTCTCATTTGTTCTCCCTATTCCTGTTCATCTTCCGCAGAAATTGCAAATGGGCCAAACAGGAGGTTAAAGGCACTGACTCTCCAAGTCGGGAGAGTGTTAGTAAAGCTTCTGGAATGTTGCACCCGAGTACCAGGGGACGAGAACTGAGACATATTGGAACACGTCTCCCGATCACACGGTTGATCATACTCTGGGTTCCACGTGCATGTTTTAGCTGAAGGCAAAATCCCTTAAACCTGGAGAGTTGAGACCCGTGGAATGGGTACCATGCAATATGACTTCAAAGGGTCTTCATTTGCTCACCGAACCTCTCCAATCCTATCACTGCTGCGTTTATGCCCCTGTACACACGCTTGATTTTCTTTCAGAGACAAAGCAATCCATAGGTTTTAAGATACTTACTAGTCAGGTACATACTTAGGCGTTTAATATGGGCTGTTGAGTCCATTTCGTTGAGCAAGGAGTAGTTCTTGTCTATTCCATATTTGGCTTAAGGAACTTTATCTGTGCTCATTTCAATCTCTGGTTTTATACAGCACCCCAACTCACCTTTCCCCTTAAGCAAGCATAAGTTGGTTTTCTAAATTTGAGACCCTGTTCTTTTTTGTAATCCAGTTCCTGTGTAGCCAAGTTTACATTCCGTGTATTAGTGATATCTTATGATGTTTCTTTTTCTGTGTGACTTATTTCAGTTACAATCATCATACCTGAATCCACTCATTATGCTGCTATGGGGCTGATGACATAGATTTCATTGCTGAGTGATATTGCATTGAACGAAAGTACCACAACTTCTTTATCCATTTTTCACTTTCTGCGATATTGAACTTGCACCGGAAACGAGGTTCTTGTAAACAGTGCTGTCCCAAACTTTGGGTTGGCTGTGTCTTTTTGATTTTAATTTCCCTAAGCTATAGGACCTTAAGTGGAAGTGCCCTAGGCTCCGCTGCTTTGTTTTTTAGATGTTTCAGGAAGCACCATACACTTCTTCTGAGTGGCTCTTGGCAATTTACATCCCGCCCATCAGCATAACAAGGCTCCCAGTTCTCCATGGTCTGTCCTGCCTTTCTGGATTTTACACTTTTTTCAGATGGCCCTTGTGACCGGGGGGAAGTGAGACTTCATTGTAGTGCAGATTTCCTTTGCAAGCTTGCTTGGTTGGCCAAAAAGGGCGTATGCGTTTTTTCCTGAATATATTCAGGAAAAAACGCATACGCCCTTTTTGGCCAAGTGCATCATTGTGGACGTTCTGCCTCTTTTCCTAAGCTTTAAATGCAATTCCAGTCTACCTCCTGAAATCGGTTTCCTGCAATTCTGCCCCGCTTTCAAGTCCTCTTGGCAGCCTTACTTCAGTATATTTTTGGACGATAGCTGTCATTTATAACTCTGCAGGTTTGTGAATTACAGTGCCCCTGAGCTCCTTTCTTCAACTCGCTTTCTTGTGAGGTGGCCGCAACACGGCAGGATTGCTTCAGGCCATAATCTGGTTCCGGCACGGCTCGCTGAGCCTTTGGTTAATTCCTCTTCCTGGTGGGAAATGAGAGTTAAATTTGCCCGTCCAGACACCTCCAGCTAGTCTCTCATTGGTTCTCCCTATTCCTGTTCATCTTCCGGAGAAATTGCAAACTGGGCCAAACAGGAGGTTAAAGGCACTGACTCTCCAAGTCGGGAGAGTGTTAGTAAAGCGTCTGGAATGTTGCACCCGAGTACCAGGGGACGAGAACTGAGACATATTGGAACAGGTCTCCTGATCACACGGTTGATCATACTCTGGGTTCCACGTGCATGTTTTAGCTGAAGGTAGAATCCCTTAAACCTGGAGAGTTGAGACCCGTGGAATGGGTACCATGCAATATGACTTCAAAGGGTCTTCATTTGCTCACCGAACCTCTCCAATCCTATCACTGCTGCGTTTATGTCCCTGTACACATGCTTGATTTTCTTTCAGAGACATAGCAATCCATAGGTTTTAAGATACTTACAAGTCAGGTACATTCTTAGGTGTTTAATATGGGGTGTTGAGTCCATTTCGTTGAGCAAGGAGTAGCTCTGGTCTATTCCATATTTGGCTTAAGGAACTTTATCTTTGCTCATTTCAATCTCTGGTTTTATGCAGCACCCCAACTCACCTTTCCCTTTAAGCAAGCATAAGTTGGTTTTCTATATTTGAGACCCTGTTCTGTTTTGTAATCCAGTTCCTGTGTAGCCAAGTTTACATTCCGTGTATCAGTGATATCTTATGATGTTTCTTTTTCTGTGTGACTCATTTCAGGTGGAATCATCATACCTGAATCCACTCATTATGCTGCTACGGGCCTGATGACATAGATTTCATTGCTGAGTGATATTGCATTGTACGTAAGTACCACAACTTCTTTATCCATTTTTCGCTTTCTGCGATATTGAACTTGTCCCGTAAATGAGGTTCTTGTAAACAGAGCCCTCCCAAACTTTGGGGTGGCTGTGTCTTTTTGATTTTAATTTCCCTAAGCTATAGGACCATAAGTGGAAGTGCCCTAGGCTCTGTTGCTTTGTTTTTAAGATGATTCAGGAATCACCATACACTTCTCCCCAGTGGCTGTTGGCAATTTACATCCCGCCCATCAGCATAACAAGGCTCCCAGTTCTCCATGGCCTGTCCTGCCTTTCTGGATTTTACACTTTTCTCAGATGGCCCTTTTAACCGGTGGGAAGGGAGACTTCATTGTAGTGCAGATTTCCTTTGCAAGCTTGCTTGGTTGTCCAAAAAGGCCATATGCGTTTTTTCCTGAATATATTCAGGAAAAAACGCATACACACTTTATGGCCAAGTTCATCATTGTCGACGTTCTGCCTCATTTCCTATGCTTTAAATGCAATTCCAGTCTACCTCCTGAAATCGGTTTCCTGCAATTCTGCCCCACTTTCAAGTCCTCTTGGCAGCCTTACTTCAGTATATTTTTGGACGATAGCTGTCATTTATAACTCTGCAGGTTTGTGAATTACAGTGCCCCTGAGCTCCTTTCTTCAACTCGCTTTCTTGTGAGCTGTCCGCAACACCGCAGGATTGCTTCAGGCACTAATCTGGTTCCGGTACGGCATGCTGAGCCTTTGGTTAATTCCTCTTCCTGGTGGGAATTGAGAGTTAAATTTGCCCGTCCAGACACCTCCAGCTAGTCTCTCATTGGTCCTCCCTATTCCTGTTCATCTTCCGCAGAAATTGCAAACTGGGCCAAACAGGAGGTTAAAGGGACTGACTCTCCAAGTCGGGAGAGTGTTAGTAAAGCGTCTGGAATGTTGCACCCGAGTACCAGGGCACGACAACTGAGACATATTGGAACACGTCTCCAGATCACACGGTTGATCATACTCTGGGTTCCACATGCATGTTTTAGCTAAAGGAAGAATCCCTTAAACCTGGAGAGTTGAGACCCGTGGAATGGGTACCATGCAATATGACTTCAAAGGGTCTTCATTTGCTCACCCTACCTCTCCAATCCTATCACTGCTGCGTTTATTGCCCTGTACACATGCTTGATTCTCTTTCAGAGACATAGCAATACATAGGTTTTAAGATAGTTACTAGTCAGGTACATTCTTAGGCGTTTAATATGGGGTGTTGAGTCCATTTCGTTGAGCAAGGAGTAGTTATTGTCTATTCCATAATTGGCTTAAGGAACATTATCTGTGCTCATTTCAATCTCTGGCTTTATGCAGCACCCCAACTCACCTTTCCCCTTAAGCAAGCATAAGTTGGTTTTCTAAATTTGAGACCCTCTTCTGTTTTGTAATCCAGTTCCTGTGTAGCCAAGTTTACATTCCGTGTATTAGTGATATCTTATGATGTTTCTTTTTCTGTGTGACTTATTTCAGTTAGAATCATCATACCTGAATCCACTCATTATGCTGCTACGGGCCTGATGACATAGATTTCATTGCTGAGTGATATTGCATTGTACGTAAGTACCACAACTTCTTTATCCATTTTTCACTTTCTGCGATATTGAACTTGTACCGTAAATGAGGTTCTTGTAAACAGAGCCGTCCCAAACTTTGGGGTGGCTGTGTCTTTTTGATTTTAATTTCCCTAAGCTATAGGACCATAAGTGGAAGTGCCCTAGGCTCTGTTGCTTTGTTTTTTAGATGTTTCAGGAAACACCATACACCTCTCCCGAGTGGCTGTTGGCAATTTACATCCCGCCCATCAGCATAACAAGGCTCCCAGTTCTCCATGGCCTGTCCTGCCTTTCTGGATTTTACACTTTTTTCAGGTGGCCCTTTTGACCTGGGGGAAGTGAGACTTCATTGTAGTGCAGATTTCCTTTGCAAGCTTGCTTGGTTGGCCAAAAACGGCGTATGCGTTTTTTCCTGAATATATTCAGGAAAAAACGCATACGCCCTTTTTGGCCAAGTGCATCATTGTCGAAATTCTGCCTCTTTTCCTATGCTTTAAATGCAATTCCAGGCTACCTCCTGAAATCGGTTTCCTGCAATTCTGCCCCACTTTCAAGTCCTCTTGGCAGCCTTACTTCAGTATATTTTTGGACAATAGCTGTCATTTATAACTCTGCAGGTTTGTGAATTACAGTGCCCCTGAGCTCCTTTCTTCAACTCGCTTTCTTGTGAGCTGGCCGCCACACTGCAATATTGCTTCAGGCCCTAATCTGGTTCCGGCACGGCACGCAGAGCCTTTGGTTAATTCCTCTTCCTGGTGGGAAATGAGAGTTAAATTTGCCCGTCCAGACACCTCCAGCTAGTCTCTCATTTGTTCTCCCTATTCCTGTTCATCTTCCGCAGAAATTGCAAATGGGCCAAACAGGAGGTTAAAGGCACTGACTCTCCAAGTCGGGAGAGTGTTAGTAAAGCTTCTGGAATGTTGCACCCGAGTACCAGGGGACGAGAACTGAGACATATTGGAACACGTCTCCCGATCACACGGTTGATCATACTCTGGGTTCTACGTGCATGTTTTAGCTGAAGGCAAAATCCCTTAAACCTGGAGAGTTGAGACCCGTGGAATGGGTACCATGCAATATGACTTCAAAGGGTCTTCATTTGCTCACCGAACCTCTCCAATCCTATCACTGCTGCGTTTATGCCCCTGTACACACGCTTGATTTTCTTTCAGAGACAAAGCAATCCATAGGTTTTAAGATACTTACTAGTCAGGTACATACTTAGGCGTTTAATATGGGCTGTTGAGTCCATTTCGTTGAGCAAGGAGTAGTTCTTGTCTATTCCATATTTGGCTTAAGGAACTTTATCTGTGCTCATTTCAATCTCTGGTTTTATACAGCACCCCAACTCACCTTTCCCCTTAAGCAAGCATAAGTTGGTTTTCTAAATTTGAGACCCTGTTCTTTTTTGTAATCCAGTTCCTGTGTAGCCAAGTTTACATTCCGTGTATTAGTGATATCTTATGATGTTTCTTTTTCTGTGTGACTTATTTCAGTTACAATCATCATACCTGAATCCACTCATTATGCTGCTATGGGGCTGATGACATAGATTTCATTGCTGAGTGATATTGCATTGAACGAAAGTACCACAACTTCTTTATCCATTTTTCACTTTCTGCGATATTGAACTTGCACCGGAAACGAGGTTCTTGTAAACAGTGCTGTCCCAAACTTTGGGTTGGCTGTGTCTTTTTGATTTTAATTTCCCTAAGCTATAGGACCTTAAGTGGAAGTGCCCTAGGCTCCGCTGCTTTGTTTTTTAGATGTTTCAGGAAGCACCATACACTTCTTCTGAGTGGCTCTTGGCAATTTACATCCCGCCCATCAGCATAACAAGGCTCCCAGTTCTCCATGGTCTGTCCTGCCTTTCTGGATTTTACACTTTTTTCAGATGGCCCTTGTGACCGGGGGGAAGTGAGACTTCATTGTAGTGCAGATTTCCTTTGCAAGCTTGCTTGGTTGGCCAAAAAGGGCGTATGCGTTTTTTCCTGAATATATTCAGGAAAAAACGCATACGCCCTTTTTGGCCAAGTGCATCATTGTGGACGTTCTGCCTCTTTTCCTAAGCTTTAAATGCAATTCCAGTCTACCTCCTGAAATCGGTTTCCTGCAATTCTGCCCCGCTTTCAAGTCCTCTTGGCAGCCTTACTTCAGTATATTTTTGGACGATAGCTGTCATTTATAACTCTGCAGGTTTGTGAATTACAGTGCCCCTGAGCTCCTTTCTTCAACTCGCTTTCTTGTGAGGTGGCCGCAACACGGCAGGATTGCTTCAGGCCATAATCTGGTTCCGGCACGGCTCGCTGAGCCTTTGGTTAATTCCTCTTCCTGGTGGGAAATGAGAGTTAAATTTGCCCGTCCAGACACCTCCAGCTAGTCTCTCATTGGTTCTCCCTATTCCTGTTCATCTTCCGGAGAAATTGCAAACTGGGCCAAACAGGAGGTTAAAGGCACTGACTCTCCAAGTCGGGAGAGTGTTAGTAAAGCGTCTGGAATGTTGCACCCGAGTACCAGGGGACGAGAACTGAGACATATTGGAACAGGTCTCCTGATCACACGGTTGATCATACTCTGGGTTCCACGTGCATGTTTTAGCTGAAGGTAGAATCCCTTAAACCTGGAGAGTTGAGACCCGTGGAATGGGTACCATGCAATATGACTTCAAAGGGTCTTCATTTGCTCACCGAACCTCTCCAATCCTATCACTGCTGCGTTTATGTCCCTGTACACATGCTTGATTTTCTTTCAGAGACATAGCAATCCATAGGTTTTAAGATACTTACAAGTCACGTACATTCTTAGGTGTTTAATATGGGGTGTTGAGTCCATTTCGTTGAGCAAGGAGTAGCTCTGGTCTATTCCATATTTGGCTTAAGGAACTTTATCTTTGCTCATTTCAATCTCTGGTTTTATGCAGCACCCCAACTCACCTTTCCCTTTAAGCAAGCATAAGTTGGTTTTCTATATTTGAGACCCTGTTCTGTTTTGTAATCCAGTTCCTGTGTAGCCAAGTTTACATTCCGTGTATCAGTGATATCTTATGATGTTTCTTTTTCTGTGTGACTCATTTCAGGTGGAATCATCATACCTGAATCCACTCATTATGCTGCTACGGGCCTGATGACATAGATTTCATTGCTGAGTGATATTGCATTGTACGTAAGTACCACAACTTCTTTATCCATTTTTCGCTTTCTGCGATATTGAACTTGTCCCGTAAATGAGGTTCTTGTAAACAGAGCCCTCCCAAACTTTGGGGTGGCTGTGTCTTTTTGATTTTAATTTCCCTAAGCTATAGGACCATAAGTGGAAGTGCCCTAGGCTCTGTTGCTTTGTTTTTAAGATGATTCAGGAATCACCATACACTTCTCCCCAGTGGCTGTTGGCAATTTACATCCCGCCCATCAGCATAACAAGGCTCCCAGTTCTCCATGGCCTGTCCTGCCTTTCTGGATTTTACACTTTTCTCAGATGGCCCTTTTAACCGGTGGGAAGGGAGACTTCATTGTAGTGCAGATTTCCTTTGCAAGCTTGCTTGGTTGTCCAAAAAGGCCATATGCGTTTTTTCCTGAATATATTCAGGAAAAAACGCATACACACTTTATGGCCAAGTTCATCATTGTCGACGTTCTGCCTCATTTCCTATGCTTTAAATGCAATTCCAGTCTACCTCCTGAAATCGGTTTCCTGCAATTCTGCCCCACTTTCAAGTCCTCTTGGCAGCCTTACTTCAGTATATTTTTGGACGATAGCTGTCATTTATAACTCTGCAGGTTTGTGAATTACAGTGCCCCTGAGCTCCTTTCTTCAACTCGCTTTCTTGTGAGCTGTCCGCAACACCGCAGGATTGCTTCAGGCACTAATCTGGTTCCGGTACGGCATGCTGAGCCTTTGGTTAATTCCTCTTCCTGGTGGGAATTGAGAGTTAAATTTGCCCGTCCAGACACCTCCAGCTAGTCTCTCATTGGTCCTCCCTATTCCTGTTCATCTTCCGCAGAAATTGCAAACTGGGCCAAACAGGAGGTTAAAGGGACTGACTCTCCAAGTCGGGAGAGTGTTAGTAAAGCGTCTGGAATGTTGCACCCGAGTACCAGGGCACGACAACTGAGACATATTGGAACACGTCTCCAGATCACACGGTTGATCATACTCTGGGTTCCACATGCATGTTTTAGCTAAAGGAAGAATCCCTTAAACCTGGAGAGTTGAGACCCGTGGAATGGGTACCATGCAATATGACTTCAAAGGGTCTTCATTTGCTCACCCTACCTCTCCAATCCTATCACTGCTGCGTTTATTGCCCTGTACACATGCTTGATTCTCTTTCAGAGACATAGCAATACATAGGTTTTAAGATAGTTACTAGTCAGGTACATTCTTAGGCGTTTAATATGGGGTGTTGAGTCCATTTCGTTGAGCAAGGAGTAGTTATTGTCTATTCCATAATTGGCTTAAGGAACATTATCTGTGCTCATTTCAATCTCTGGCTTTATGCAGCACCCCAACTCACCTTTCCCCTTAAGCAAGCATAAGTTGGTTTTCTAAATTTGAGACCCTCTTCTGTTTTGTAATCCAGTTCCTGTGTAGCCAAGTTTACATTCCGTGTATTAGTGATATCTTATGATGTTTCTTTTTCTGTGTGACTTATTTCAGTTAGAATCATCATACCTGAATCCACTCATTATGCTGCTACGGGCCTGATGACATAGATTTCATTGCTGAGTGATATTGCATTGTACGTAAGTACCACAACTTCTTTATCCATTTTTCACTTTCTGCGATATTGAACTTGTACCGTAAATGAGGTTCTTGTAAACAGAGCCGTCCCAAACTTTGGGGTGGCTGTGTCTTTTTGATTTTAATTTCCCTAAGCTATAGGACCATAAGTGGAAGTGCCCTAGGCTCTGTTGCTTTGTTTTTTAGATGTTTCAGGAAACACCATACACCTCTCCCGAGTGGCTGTTGGCAATTTACATCCCGCCCATCAGCATAACAAGGCTCCCAGTTCTCCATGGCCTGTCCTGCCTTTCTGGATTTTACACTTTTTTCAGGTGGCCCTTTTGACCTGGGGGAAGTGAGACTTCATTGTAGTGCAGATTTCCTTTGCAAGCTTGCTTGGTTGGCCAAAAACGGCGTATGCGTTTTTTCCTGAATATATTCAGGAAAAAACGCATACGCCCTTTTTGGCCAAGTGCATCATTGTCGAAGTTCTGCCTCTTTTCCTGTGCTTTAAATGCAATTCCAGTCTACCTCCTGACATCGGTTTCCTGCAATTCTGCCCCACTTTCAAGTCCTCTTGGCAGCCTTACTTCAGTATATTTTTGGACAATAGCTGTCATTTATAACTCTGCAGGTTTGTGAATTACAGTGCCCCTGAGCTCCTTTCTTCAACTCGCTTTCTTGTGAGCTGGCCGCCACACTGCAATATTGCTTCAGGCCCTAATCTGGTTCCGGCACGGCACGCAGAGCCTTTGGTTAATTCCTCTTCCTGGTGGGAAATGAGAGTTAAATTTGCCCGTCCAGACACCTCCAGCTAGTCTCTCATTTGTTCTCCCTATTCCTGTTCATCTTCCGCAGAAATTGCAAATGGGCCAAACAGGAGGTTAAAGGCACTGACTCTCCAAGTCGGGAGAGTGTTAGTAAAGCTTCTGGAATGTTGCACCCGAGTACCAGGGGACGAGAACTGAGACATATTGGAACACGTCTCCCGATCACACGGTTGATCATACTCTGGGTTCTACGTGCATGTTTTAGCTGAAGGCAAAATCCCTTAAACCTGGAGAGTTGAGACCCGTGGAATGGGTACCATGCAATATGACTTCAAAGGGTCTTCATTTGCTCACCGAACCTCTCCAATCCTATCACTGCTGCGTTTATGCCCCTGTACACACGCTTGATTTTCTTTCAGAGACAAAGCAATCCATAGGTTTTAAGATACTTACTAGTCAGGTACATACTTAGGCGTTTAATATGGGCTGTTGAGTCCATTTCGTTGAGCAAGGAGTAGTTCTTGTCTATTCCATATTTGGCTTAAGGAACTTTATCTGTGCTCATTTCAATCTCTGGTTTTATACAGCACCCCAACTCACCTTTCCCCTTAAGCAAGCATAAGTTGGTTTTCTAAATTTGAGACCCTGTTCTTTTTTGTAATCCAGTTCCTGTGTAGCCAAGTTTACATTCCGTGTATTAGTGATATCTTATGATGTTTCTTTTTCTGTGTGACTTATTTCAGTTACAATCATCATACCTGAATCCACTCATTATGCTGCTATGGGGCTGATGACATAGATTTCATTGCTGAGTGATATTGCATTGAACGAAAGTACCACAACTTCTTTATCCATTTTTCACTTTCTGCGATATTGAACTTGCACCGGAAACGAGGTTCTTGTAAACAGTGCTGTCCCAAACTTTGGGTTGGCTGTGTCTTTTTGATTTTAATTTCCCTAAGCTATAGGACCTTAAGTGGAAGTGCCCTAGGCTCCGCTGCTTTGTTTTTTAGATGTTTCAGGAAGCACCATACACTTCTTCTGAGTGGCTCTTGGCAATTTACATCCCGCCCATCAGCATAACAAGGCTCCCAGTTCTCCATGGTCTGTCCTGCCTTTCTGGATTTTACACTTTTTTCAGATGGCCCTTGTGACCGGGGGGAAGTGAGACTTCATTGTAGTGCAGATTTCCTTTGCAAGCTTGCTTGGTTGGCCAAAAAGGGCGTATGCGTTTTTTCCTGAATATATTCAGGAAAAAACGCATACGCCCTTTTTGGCCAAGTGCATCATTGTGGACGTTCTGCCTCTTTTCCTAAGCTTTAAATGCAATTCCAGTCTACCTCCTGAAATCGGTTTCCTGCAATTCTGCCCCGCTTTCAAGTCCTCTTGGCAGCCTTACTTCAGTATATTTTTGGACGATAGCTTTCATTTATAACTCTGCAGGTTTGTGAATTACAGTGCCCCTGAGCTCCTTTCTTCAACTCGCTTTCTTGTGAGGTGGCCGCAACACGGCAGGATTGCTTCAGGCCCTAATCTGGTTCCGGCACGGCACGCTGAGCCTTTGGTTAATTCCTCTTCCTGGTGGGAAATGAGAGTTAAATTTGCCCGTCCAGACACCTCCAGCTAGTCTCTCATTGATTCTCCCTATTCCTGTTCTTCTTCCGCAGAAATTGCAAACTGAGCCAAACAGGAGGTTAAAAGCACTGACTCTCCAAGTCTGGAGTGTGTTAGTAAAGCGTCTGGAATGTTGCACCCGAGTACCAGGGGACAAAAACTGAGACATATTGGAACACGTCTCCCGATCACACGGTTGATAATACTCGGGGTTCCATGTGCATGTTTTAGCTGAAGGCAGAATCCCTTAAACCTGGAGAGTTGAGACCCGTGGAATGGGTACCATGCCATATGACTTCAAAGGGTCTTCATTTGCTCACCGAATCTCTCCAATCCTATCACTGCTGCGTATATGCCCCTGTACATACGCTTGATTCTCTTTCAGAGACATAGCAATCCATATGTTTTAAGATACTTACTAGTCAGGTACATTCTTAGGCGTTTAATATGGGGTGTTGAGTCCATTTCGTTGAGCAAGGAGTAGTTCTTGTCTATTCCATATTTGGCTTAAGGAACTTTATCTGTGCTCATTTCAATCTCTGGTTTTATGCAGCACCCCAACTCACCTTTCCCCTTAAGCAAGCATAAGTTGGTTTTCTAAATTTGAGACCCTGTTCTGTTTTGTAATCCAGTTCCCGTGTACCCAAGTTTACATTCCGTGTAATAGTGATATCTTATGATGTTTCTTTTTCTGTGTGACTGATTTCAGTTAGAATCATCATACTTGAATCCACTCATTATGCTGCTATGAGCCTGATGACAGATTTCATTGCTGAGTGATATTGCATTGTACGTAAGTACCACAACTTCTTTATCCATTTTTCACTTTCTGCGATATTGAACTTGTACCGTAAACGAGGTTCTTCTAAACAGAGACGTCCCAAACATTGGGGTGGCTGTGTCTTTTTGATTATAATTTCCCTACGCTATAGGACCATAAGTGGAAGTGCCCTAGGCTCTGTTGCTTTGTTTTTTAGATGTTTCAGGAAACACAATACACTTCTCCCGAATGGCTGTTGGCAATTTACATCCCGCCCATCAGCATAACAAGGCTCCCAGTTCTCCATGGCCTGTCCTGCCTTTCTGGATTTCACACATTTTTCAGATGGCCCTTTTGACCGGGGGGAAGTGAGACTTCATTGTAGTGCAGATTTCCTTTGCAAGCTTGATTGGTTGGCCAAAAAGTGCGTATGCGTTTTCTCCTGAATATATTCAGGAAAAAACGCATACGCACTTTTTGGCCAAGTGCATCATTGTCGAAATTCTGCCTCTTTTCCTATGCTTTAAATGCAATTCCAGTCTACCTCCTGAAATCGGTTTCCTGCAATTCTGCCCCACTTTCAAGTCCTCTTGGCAGCCTTACTTCAGTATATTTTTGGAAGATAGCTGTCATTTATAACTCTGCAGGTTTGTGAATTACTGTGCCCCTGAGCTCCTTTCTTCAACTCGCTTTCTTGGGAGCTGGCCGCAACACCGCAAGATTACTTCAGGCCCTAATCTGGTTGCAGGATGGCACGCTGAGCCTTTGGTTAATTCCTCTTCCTGGTGGGAAATGAGAGTTAAATTTGCCCGTCCAGACACCTCCAGCTACTCTCTCATCGTTTCTCCCTATTCCTGTTCATCTTCCGCGGAAATTGCAAACTGGGCCAAACAGGAGGTTAAAGACACTGACTTTCCAAGTCGGGAGAGTGTTAGTAAAGCGTCTGGAATGTTGCACCCGAGTACCAGGGGACGACAATTGAGACATATTTGAACACGTTTCCCGATCACATGGTTGATCATACTCTGGGTTCCACATGCATGTTTTAGCTGAAGGATGAATCCCTTAAACATGGAGAGTTGAGACCCGTGGAATGGGTACTATGCAATATGACTTCAAGGGGTCTTCATTTGCTCACCGAACCTCTCCAATCCTATCACTGCTGCCTTTATGCCCCTGTACAAACGCTTGATTCTCTTTCAGAGACATAGCAATCCATCGGTTTTAAGATACTTTCTAGTCAGGTACATTCTTAGGTGTTTAATATGGGGTGTTGGGTCCATTTCGTTGAGCAAGGAGTTGCTCTTGTCTATTACATATTTGGCTCAAAGAACTTTATCTGTGCTCATTTCTATCTCTGGTTTTATGCAGCACCCCAACTCACCTTTCCCCTTAAGCAAGCATAAGTTGGTTTTCTAAATTTGAGACCCTGTTCTGTTTTGTAATTCAGTTCCTGTTTAGCCAAGTTTACATTCCATGTATTAGTGATATCTTATGATGTTTCTTTTTCTGTGTGACTTATTTCAGTTAGAATTATCATACCTGAATCCATTCATTATGCTGCTACGGGTCTGATGACATAGATGTCCTTGCTGAGTGATATTGCATTGTACGTAAGTACCACAACTTCTTTATCCATTTTTCACTTTCTCTTATATTGAACTTGTACCGTAAACGAGGTTCTTGTAAACAGAGCTGTCCTAAACTTGGGGTGGCTATGTCTTTTTGAATTTAATTTCCCTAAGCTATAGGACCATAAGTGGAAGTGTCCTAGGCTCTGTTGCTTTGTTTTATAGATGTTTCAGGAAACACCACACACTTCTCCCGAGTGGCTGTTGGCAATTTACATCCCGCCCATCAGCATAACAAGGCTCCCAGTTCTCCATGGCCTGTCCTGCCTTTCTGGATTTTACACTTTTTTCAGATGGCCCTTTTGACCAGGTGAAGTGAGACTTCATTGTGGTGCAGATTTCCTTTGCAAGCTTGCTTGGTTGGCCAAAAAGGGCGTATGCATTTTTTCCTGAATATATTCAGGAAAAAACGCATACGCACTTTTTGGCCAAGTGCATCATTGTCGACGTTCTGCCTCTTTTCCTATGCTTTAAATGCAATTCCAGTCTACCTCCTGAAATCGGTTTCCTGCAATTCTGCCCCACTTTCAAGTCCTCTTGGCAGCCGTACTTCAGTATATTTTTGGACGATAGCTGTCATTTATAACTCTGCAGGTTTGTGAATTACAGTGCCCCTGAGCTCCTTTCTTCAACTCGCTTTCTTGTGAGCTGGCCGCCACACTGCAATATTGCTTCAGGCCCTAATCTGGTTCCGGCACGGCATGCTGAACCTTTGGTTAATTCCTCTTCCTGGTGGGAAATGAGAGTTAAATTTGCCCGTCCAAACACATCCAGCTAGTCTATCATTTTGTCCCTATTCCTGTTCATCTTCCGTGGAAATTGAAATCTGGGCCAAACAGGAGGTTAAAGACACTGACTCTCCAAGTCGTGAGAGTGTTCGTAAAGCATCTGGAATGTTGCATCCGAGTACCAGGGGACGAGAATTGAGACATATTTGAACACGTCTCCCGATCACATGGTTGATCATACTCTGGGTTCCACATGCATGTTTTAGCTGAAGGAAGAATCCCTTAAACATGGAGAGTTGAGACCCGTGGAATGGGTACCATGCAATATGAGTTCAAAGGGTCTTCATTTGCTCACCGAATCTCTGCACTCCTATCACGGCTGCCTTTATGCCCCTGTACAAACGCTTGATTCTCTTTCAGAGACATAGCAATCCGTCTCATTTAAGATACTTTCTAGTCAGGTACATTCTTAGGTGTTTAATATGGGGTGTTGGGTCCATTTCGTTGAGCAAGGAGTTGCTCTTGTCTATTACATATTTGGCTCAAAGAACTTTATCTGTGCTCATTTCAATCTCTGGTTTTATGCAGCACCCCAACTCACCTTTCCCCTTAAGCATGCATAAGTTGGTTTTCTAAATTTGAGACCCTGTTCTGTTTTGTAATTCAGTTCCTGTGTAGCCAAGTTTACATTCCATGTATTAGTGATATCTTATGATGTTTCTTTTTCTGTGTGACTTATTTCAGTTAGAATCATCATACCTGAATCCATTCATTATGCTGCTACGGGTCTGATGACATAGATGTCATTGCTGAGTGATATTGCATTGTACGTAAGTACCACAAGTTCTTTATCCATTTTTCACTTTCTGCTATATTGAACTTGTACCGTAAACGAGGTTCTTGTAAACAGAGCCCTCCTAAACTTTGGGGTGGCTGTGTCTTTTTGATTTTAATTTCCCTAAGCTATAGGACCATAAGTGGAAGTGCCCTAGGCTCTGTTGCTTTGTTTTTTAGATGTTTCAGGAAACACCATACACTTGTCCTGAGTGGCTGTTGGTAATTTACATCCCGCCCATCAGCATAACAAGGCTCCCAGTTCTCCATGGCCTGTCCTGCCTTTCTGGATTTTATACATTTTTCAGATGGCCCTTTTGACCGGTGGGAAGTGAGACTTCATTGTAGTGCAGATTTCCTTTGCAAGCTTGCTTGGTTGGCCAAAAAGTGCGTATGCGTTTTTTCCTGAATATATTCAGGAAAAAACGCATACGCACTTTTTGGCCAAGTGCATCATTGTCGACGTTCTGCCTCTTTTCCTATGCTTTAAATGCAATTCCAGTCTACCTCCTGAAATTGGTTTCCTGCAGTTCTGCCCCGCTTTCAAGTCCTCTTGGCAGCCTTACTTCAGTATATTTTTGGACGATAGCTGTCATTTATAACTCTGCAGGTTTGTGAATTACAGTGCCCCTGAGCTCCTTTCTTCAACTGGCTTTCTTGGGAGCTGGCCGCAACACCGCAGGATTGCTTCAGGCCCTAATCTGGTTCCGGCACGGCATGCTGCGCCTTTGGTTAATTCCTCTTCCTGGTGGGAAATGAGAGTTAAATTTGCCAGTCCAGACACCTCCAGCTAGTCTCTCATTGGTTCTCCCTATTCCTGTTCATCTTCCGCAGAAACTGCAAACTGGGCCAAACAGGAGGTTAAAGACACTGACTCTCCAAGTCGGCAGAGTGTTAGTAAAGCGTCTGGAATGTTGCACCCGAGTACCAGGGGACGAGAACTGAGACACATTTGAACACGTCTCCCGATCACACGGTGGATCATACTCTGGATTCCACATGCATGTTTTAGCTGAAGGAAGAATCCCTTAAACCTGGAGAGTTGAGACCCGTGGAATGGGTACCATGCAATATGACTTCAAAGGGTCTTCATTTGCTCACTGAACCTCTCCAATCGTATCACTGCTGTGTTTATGACCCTGTACACACGCTTGATTCTCTTTCGGAGACATAGCAATCCATAGGTTTTAAGATACTTACTAGTCAGGTACATTTTTAGGCATTTAATATGAGGTGTTGGGTCCATTTCGTTGAGCAAGGAGTAGCTCTTGTCTATTCCATATTTGGCTTAAGGAATTTTATCTGTGCTCATTTCAATCTCTGGTTTTATGCAGCACCCCAACTCACCTTTCCCCTTAAGCAAGCATAAGTTGGTTTTCTAAATTTGAGACCTGTTCTGTTTTGTAATCCAGTTCCTGTGTAGCCAAGTTTACATTCCGTGTAGTAGTGATATCTTAGGATGTTTCTTTTTCTGTGTGACTTATTTCAGTTAGAATCATCATACCTGAATCCACTCATTATGCTGCTACGGGCCTGATGACATAGATTTCATTGCTGAGTGATATTGCATTGTACGTAAGTACGACAACTTCTTTATCCATTTTTCACTTTCTGCAATATTGAACTTGTACCGTAAACGGCGTTCTTGTAAACAGAGCCGTCCCAAACTTTGGGGTGGCTGGGTCTTTTTGATTTTAATTTCCCTAAGCCATAGCACCATAAGTGGAAGTGCCCTAGGCTCTGTTGCTTTGTTTTTTAGATGTTTCAGGAAACACCATACACTTCTCCCGAGTGGCTGTTGGCAATTTACATCCCGCCCATCAGCATAACAAGGCTCCCAGTTCTCCATGGCCTGTCCTGCCTTTCTGGATTTCACACTCTTTTCAGATGGCCCTTTTGACCAGGAGGAAGTGAGACTTCATTGTAGTGCAGATTTCCTTTGCAAGCTTGCTTGGTTGTCCAAAAAGGACATATGCGTTTTTTCCTGAATATATTCAGGAAAAAACGCATACACACTTTATGGCCAAGTTCATCATTGTCGACGTTCTGCCTCATTTCCTATGCTTTAAATGCAATTCCAGTCTACCTCCTCAAATCGGTTTCCTGCAATTCTGCCCCACTTTCAAGTCCTCTTGGCAGCCTTACTTCAGTATATTTTTGGACGATAGCTGTCATTTATAACTCTGCAGGTTTGTGAATTACAGTGCCCCTGAGCTCCTTTCTTCAACTCGCTTTCTTGGGAGCTGGCCGCAACACCGCAGGATTGCTTCAGGCCCTAATCTGGTTCCGGTACGGCATGCTGAGCCTTTGGTTAATTCCTCTTCCTGGTGGGAATTGAGAGTTAAATTTGCCCGTCCAGACACCTCCAGCTAGTCTCTCATTGGTCCTCCCTATTCCTGTTCATCTTCCGCAGAAATTGCAAATTGGGCCAAACAGGAGGTTAAAGGGACTGACTCTCCAAGTCAGGAGAGTGTTAGTAAAGCGTCTGGAATGTTGCACCCGAGTACCAGGGCACGAGAACTGAGACATATTGGAACACGTCTCCCGATCACACGGTTGATCATACTCTGGGTTCCACATGCATGTTTTAGCTAAAGGAAGAATCCCTTAAACCTGGAGAGTTGAGACCCGTGGAAAGGGTACCATGCAATATGACTTCAAAGGGTCTTCATTTGCTCACCCTACCTCTCCAATCCTATCACTGCTGCGTTTATTGCCCAGTACACACGCTTGAGTCTCTTTCAGAGACATAGCAATACATAGGTTTTAAGATAGTTACTAGTCAGGTACATTCTTAGGCGTTTAATATGGGGTGTTGAGTCCATTTCGTTGAGCAAGGAGTAGTTATTGTCTATTCCATAATTGGCTTAAGGAACATTATCTGTGCTCATTTCAATCTCTGGCTTTATGCAGCACCCCAACTCACCTTTCCCCTTAAGCAAGCATAAGTTGGTTTTCTAAATTTGAGACCCTGTTCTGTTTTGTAATCCAGTTCCCGTGTAGCCAAGTTTACATTCCGTGTATTAGTGATATCTTATGATGTTTCTTTTTCTGTGTGACTTATTTCAGTTAGAATCATCATACCTGAATCCACTCATTATGCTGCTACGGGCCTGATGACATAGATTTCATTGCTGAGTGATATTGCATTGTACGTAAGTACCACAACTTCTTTATCCATTTTTCACTTTCTGCGATATTGAACTAGTACCGTAAATGAGGTTCTTGTAAACAGAGCCGTCCCAAACTTTGGGGTGGCTGTGTCTTTTTGATTTTAATTTCCCTAAGCTATAGGACCATAAGTGGAAGTGCCCTAGGCTCTGTTTCTTTGTTTTTTAGATGTTTCAGGAAACACCATACACCTCTCCCGAGTGGCTGTTGGCAATTTACATCCCGCCCATCAGCATAACAAGGCTCCCAGTTCTCCATGGCCTGTCCTGCCTTTCTGGATTTTACACTTTTTTCAGGTGGCCCTTTTGACCGGGGGGAAGTGAGACTTCATTGTAGTGCAGATTTCCTTTGCAAGCTTGCTTGGTTGGCCAAAAACGGCGTATGCGTTTTTTCCTGAATATATTCAGGAAAAAACGCATACGCCCTTTTTGGCCAAGTGCATCATTGTCGACGTTCTGCCTCTTTTCCTGTGCTTTAAATGCAATTCCAGTCTACCTCCTGACATCGGTTTCCTGCAATTCTGCCCCACTTTCAAGTCCTCTTGGCAGCCTTACTTCAGTATATTTTTGGACGATAGCTATCATTTATAACTCTGCAGGTTTGTGAATTACAGTGCCCCTGAGCTCCTTTCTTCAACTCGCTTTCTTGTGAGCTGGCCGCCACACTGCAATATTGCTTCAGGCCCTAATCTGGTTCCGGCACGGCACGCAGAGCCTTTGGTTAATTCCTCTTCCTGGTGGGAAATGAGAGTTAAATTTGCCCGTCCAGACACCTCCAGCTAGTCTCTCATTGGTTCTCCCTATTCCTGTTCATCTTCCGCAGAAATTGCAAATGGGCCAAACAGGAGGTTAAAGGCACTGACTCTCCAAGTCGGGAGAGTGTTAGTAAAGCTTCTGGAATGTTGCACCCGAGTACCAGGGGACGAGAACTGAGACATATTGGAACACGTCTCCCGATCACACGGTTGATCATACTCTGGGTTCCACGTGCATGTTTTAGCTGAAGGCAAAATCCCTAAAACCTGGAGAGTTGAGACCCGTGGAATGGGTACCATGCAATATGACTTCAAAGGGTCTTCATTTGCTCACCGAACCTCTCCAATCCTATCACTGCTGCGTTTATGCCCCTGTACACACGCTTGATTTTCTTTCAGAGACAAAGCAATCCATAGGTTTTAAGATACTTACTAGTCAGGTACATTCTTAGGCGTTTAATATGGGCTGTTGAGTCCATTTCGTTGAGCAAGGAGTAGTTCTTGTCTATTCCATATTTGGCTTAAGGAACTTTATCTGTGCTCATTTCAATCTCTGGTTTTATGCAGCACCCCAACTCACCTTTCCCCTTAAGCAAGCATAAGTTGGTTTTCTAAATTTGAGACCCTGTTCTTTCTTGTAATCCAGTTCCCGTGTACCCAAGTTTACATTCCGTGTATTAATGATATCTTATGATGTTTCTTTTTCTGTGTGACTTATTTCAGTTAGAATCATCATACCTGAATCCACTCATTATGCTGCTATGAGCCTGATGACAGATTTCATTGCTGAGTGATATTGCATTGTACGTAAGTACCACAACTTCTTTATCCATTTTTCACTTTCTGCGATATTGAACTTGTACCGTAAACGAGGTTCTTGTAAACAGAGCTGTCCTAAACTTGGGGTGGCTATGTCTTTTTGAATTTAATTTCCCTAAGCTATAGGACCATAAGTGGAAGTGTCCTAGGCTCTGTTGCTTTGTTTTTTAGATGTTTCGGGAAACACCATACACTTCTCCCGAGTGGCTGTTGGCAATTTACATCCCGCCCATCAGCATAACAAGGCTCCCAGTTCTCCATGGCCTGTCCTGCCTTTCTAGATTTTATACATTTTTCAGATGGCCCTTTTGACCAGGGGGAAGTGAGACTTCATTGTAGTGCAGATTTCCTTTGCAAGCTTGCTTGGTTGGCCAAAAAGTGCGTATGCGTTTTCTCCTGAATATATTCAGGAAAAAACGCATACGCCCTTTTTGGCCAAGTGCATCATTGTCGAAATTCTGCCTCTTTTCCTATGCTTTAAATGCAATTCCAGTCTACCTCCTGAAATCGGTTTCCTGCAATTCTGCCCCACTTTCAAGTCCTCTTGGCAGCCTTACTTCAGTATATTTTTGGAAGATAGCTGTCATTTATAACTCTGCAGGTTTGTCAATTACAGTGCCCCTGAGCTCCTTTCTTCAACTCGCTTTCTTGGGAGCTGACCGCAACACCGCAAGATTGCTTCAGGCCCTAATCTGGTTGCAGGATGGCACGCTGAGCCTTTGGTTAATTCCTCTTCCTGGTGGGAAATGAGAGTTAAATTTGCCCGTCCAGACACCTCCAGCTACTCTCTCATCGCTTCTCCCTATTCCTGTTCATCTTCCGCGGAAATTGCAAACTGGGCCAAACAGGAGGTTAAAGACACTGACTTTCCAAGTCGGGAGAGTGTTAGTAAAGCGTCTGGAATGTTGCACCCGAGTACCAGGGGATGACAATTGAGACATATTTGAACACGTCTCCCGATCACACGGTTGATCATACTCTGGGTTCCACATGCATGTTTTAGCTGAAGGATGAATCCCTTAAACATGGAGAGTTGAGACCCCTGGAATGGGTACTATGCAATATGACTTCAAGGGGTCTTCATTTGCTCACCGAACCTCTCCAATCCTATCACTGCTGCCCTTATGCCCCTGTAAAAACGCTTGATTCTCTTTCAGAGACATAGCAATCCATCGGTTTTAAGATACTTTCTAGTCAGGTACATTCTTAGGTGTTTAATATGGGGTGTTGGGTCCATTTCGTTGAGCAAGGAGTTGCTCTTGTCTATTACATATTTGGCTCAAAGAACTTTATCTGTGCTCATTTCTATCTCTGGTTTTATGCAGCACCCCAACTCACCTTTCCCCTTAAGCAAGCATAAGTTGGTTTTCTAAATTTGAGACCCTGTTCTGTTTTGTATTTCAGTTCCTGTTTAGCCAAGTTTACATTCCGTGTATTAGTGATATCTTATGATGTTTCTTTTTCTGTGTGACTTATTTCAGTTAGAATCATCATACCTGAATCCATTCACTATGCTGCTACGGGTCTGATGACATAGATGTCCTTGCTGAGTGATATTGCATTGTACGTAAGTACCACAACTTCTTTATCCATTTTTCACTTTTTCTTATATTGAACTTGTACCGTAAACGAGGTTCTTGTAAACAGAGCTGTCCTAAACTTGGGGTGGCTATGTCTTTTTGAATTTAATTTCCCTAAGCTATAGGACCATAAGTGGAAGTGTCCTAGGCTCTGTTGCTTTGTTTTATAGATGTTTCAGGAAACACCACACACTTCTCGCGAGTGGCTGTTGGCAATTTACATCCCGCCCATCAGCATAACAAGGCTCCCAGTTCTCCATGGCCTGTCCTGCCTTTCTGGATTTTACACTTTTTTTCAGATGGCCCTTTTGACCAGGGGAAGTGAGACTTCATTGTGGTGCAGATTTCCTTTGCAAGCTTGCTTGGTTGGCCAAAAAGGGCGTATGCGTTTTTTCCTGAATATATTCAGGAAAAAACGCATACGCACTTTTTGGCCAAGTGCATCATTGTCGACGTTCTGCCTCTTTTCCTATGCTTTAATGCAATTCCAGTCTACCTCCTGAAATCGGTTTCCTGCAATTCTGCCCCACTTTCAAGTCCTCTTGGCAGCCGTACTTCAGTATATTTTTGGACGATAGCTGTCATTTATAACTCTGCAGGTTTGTGAATTACAGTGCCCCTGAGCTCCTTTCTTCAACTCGCTTTCTTGTGAGCTGGCCGCCACACTGCAATATTGCTTCAGGCCCTAATCTGGTTCCGGCACGGCATGCTGAGCCTTTGGTTAATTCCTCTTCCTGGTGGGAAATGAGAGTTAAATTTGCCCGTCCAGACACATCCAGCTAGTCTCTCATTTTGTCCCTATTCCTGTTCATCTTCCGTGGAAATTGCAATCTGGGCCAAACAGGAGGTTAAAGACACTGACTCTCCAAGTCGTGAGAGTGTTAGTAAAGCATCTGGAATGTTGCATCCGAGTACCAGGGGACGAGAATTGAGACATATTTGAACACGTCTCCCGATCACACGGTTGATCATACTCTGGGTTCCACATGCATGTTTTAGCTGAAGGAAGAATCCCTTAAACATGGAGAGTTGAGACCCGTGGAATGGGTACCATGCAATATGACTTCAAAGGGTCTTCATTTGCTCACCGAACCTCTCCAATCCTATCACTGCTGCGTCTATTGCCCTGTACACACGCTTGATTCTCTTTCAGAGACATAGCAATACATAGGTTTTAAGATAGTTACTAGTCAGGTACATTCTTAGGCGTTTAATATGTGGTGTTGAGTCCATTTCGTTGAGCAAGGAGTAGTTATTGTCTATTCCATAATTGGCTTAAGGAACATTATCTGTGCTCATTTCAATCTCTGGCTTTATGCAGCACCCCAACTCATCTTTCCCCTTAAGCAAGCATAAGTTGGTTTTCTAAATTTGAGACCCTGTTCTGTTTTGTAATCCAGTTCCTGTGTAGCCAAGTTTACATTCCGTGTATTAGTGATATCTTATGATGTTTCTTTTTCTGTGTGACTTATTTCAGTTAGAATCATCATACCTGAATCCACTCATTATGCTGCTACGGGCCTGATGACATAGATTTCATTGCTGAGTGATATTGCATTGTACGTAAGTACCACAACTTCTTTATCCATTTTTCACTTTCTGCGATATTGAACTTGTACCGTAAATGAGGTTCTTGTAAACAGAGCCGTCCCAAACTTTGGGGTGGCTGTGTCTTTTTGATTTTAATTTCCCTAAGCTATAGGACCATAAGTGGAAGTGCCCTAGGCTCTGTTGCTTTGTTTTTTAGATGTTTCAGGAAACACCATACACCTCTCCCGAGTGGCTGTTGGCAATTTACATCCCACCCATCAGCATAACAAGGCGCCCAGTTCTCCATGGCCTGTCCTGCCTTTCTGGATTTTACACTTTTTTTCAGATGGCCCTTTTGACCCGGGGAAGTGAGACTTCATTGTAGTGCAGATTTCCTTTGCAAGCTTGCTTGGTTGGCCAAAAAGGGCGTATGCGTTTTTTCCTGAATATATTCAGGAAAAAACGCATACGCACTTTTTGGACAAGTGCATCATTGTGGACGTTCTGCCTTTTTTCCTATGCTTAAAATGCAATTCCAGTCTACCTCCTGAAATTGGTTTCCTGCAATTCTGCCCCGCTTTCAAGTCCTCTTGGCAGCCTTACTTCAGTATATTTTTGGACGATAGCTGTCATTTATAACTCTGCAGGTTTGTGAATTACAGTGCCCCTGAGCTCCTTTCTTCAGCTCGCTTTCTTGGGAGCTGGCCGGAACACCGCAGCATTGCTTCAGGCCCTAATCTGGTTCCGGCACGGCACGCTGAGCCTTTGGTTAATTCCTCTTCCTGGTGGGAAATGAGAGTTAAATTTGCCCGTCCAGACACCTCCAGCTAGTCTCTCATTGGTCCTCCCTATTCCTGTTCATCTTCCGCAGAAATTGCAAACTGGGCCAAACAGGAGGTTAAAGGCACTGACTCTCCAAGTCGGGAGAGTGTTAGTAAAGCGTCTGGAATGTTGCACCCGAGTACCAGGGGATGAGAACTGAGACATATTGGAACACGTCTCCCGATCACACGGTTGATCATACTCTGGGTTCCACGTGCATGTTTTAGCTGAAGGCAGAATCCCTTAAACCTGGAGAGTTCAGACCCGTGGAATGGGTACCATGCAATATGACTTCAAAGGGTCTTCATTTGCTCACCGAACCTCTCCACTCCTATCACTGCTGCCTTTATGCTCCTGTACAAACGCTTGATTCTCTTTCAGAGACATAGCAATCCATCGGTTTTAAGATACTTTCTAGTCAGGTACATTCTTAGGTGTTTAATATGGGGTGTTCGGTCCATTTCGTTGAGCAAGGAGTTGCTCTTGTCTATTACATATTTGGCTCAAAGAACTTTATCTGTGCTCATTTCAATCTCTGGTTTTATGCAGCACCCCAACTCACCTTTCCCCTTAAGCATGCATAAGTTGGTTTTCTAAATTTGAGACCCTGTTCTGTTTTGTAATTCAGTTCCTGTGTAGCCAAGTTTACATTCCGTGTATTAGTGATATCTTATGATGTTTCTTTTTCTGTGTGACTTATTTCAGTTAGAATCATCATACCTGAATCCATTCATTATGCTGCTACGGGTCTGATGACATAGATGGCATTGCTGAGTGATATTGCATTGTACGTAAGTACCACAACTTCTTTATCCATTTTTCACTTTCTGCTATATTGAACTTGTACTGTAAATGAGGTTCTTGTAAACAGAGCCGTCCTAAACTTTGGGGTGGCTGTGTCTTTTTGATTTTAATTTCCCAAAGCTATAGGACCATAAGTGGAAGTGTCCTAGGCTCTGTTGCTTTGTTTTTTAGATGTTTCAGGAAACACCATACACTTCTCCCTAGTGGCTGTTGGCAATTTACATCCCGCCCATCAGCATAACAAGACTCCCAGTTCTCCATGGCCTGTCCTGCCTTTCTGGATTTTACACTTTTTACAGATGGCCCTTCTGACCGGGGAGAAGTGAGACTTCATTGTAGTGCAGATTTCCTTTGCAAGCTTGCTTGGTTTTCCAAAAAGGGCTTATACATTTTTTCCTGAATATATTCAGGAAAAAACGCATACGCCCTTTTTGGCCAAGTGCATCATTGTGGACGTTCTGCCTCTTTTCCTATGCTTTAAATGCAATTCCAGTCTACCTACTGAAATCGGTTTCCTGCAATTCTGTCCTGCTTTCAAGTCCTCTTGGCAGCCTTACTTCAGTATATTTTGGACGATAGCTGTCATTTATAACTCTGCAGGTTTGTGAATTACAGTGCCCCTGAGCTCCTTTCTTCAACTCGCTTTCTTGTGAGCTGGCCGCAACACCGCAGGATTGCTTCAGACCCTAATCTGGTTCCGGCACGTCATGCTGTGCCTTTGGTTAATTCCTCTTCCTGGTGGGAAATGAGAGTTAAATTTGCCCGTCCAGACACCTCCAGCTAGTCTCTCATTGGTCCTCCCTATTCCTGTTCATCTTCCGCAGAAATTGCAAACTGGGCCAAACAGGAGGTTAAAGGCACTGACTCTCCAAGTCGGGAGAGTGTTAGTAAAGCGTCTGGAATGTTGCACCCGAGTACCAGGGGACGAGAACTGAGACATATTGGAACACGTCTCCCGATCACATGGTTGATCATACTCTGGGTTCCACGTGCATATTTTAGCTGAAGGAAGAATCCCTTAAACCTGGAGAGTTGAGACCCGTGGAAAGGGTACCATGCAATATGACTTCAAAGGGTCTTCATTTGCTCACCAAACCTCTCCAATCCTATCACTGCTGTGTTTATGCCCCTGTACACACGCTTGATTCTCTTTCGGAGACATAGCAATCCATAGGTTTTAAGATATTTACTAGTCAGGTACATTCCTAGGCGTTTAATATGGGGTGTTGAGTCCATCTCGTTGAGCAAGGAGTAGCTCTTGTCTATTCCATATTTGGCTTAAGGAACTTTATCTGTGCTCATTTCAATCTCTGGTTTTATGCAGCACCCCAACTCACCTTTCCCCTTAAGCAAGCATAAGTTGGTTTTCTAAATTTGAGACCCTGTTCTGTTTTGTAATTCAGTTCCTGTGTAGCCAAGTTTACATTCCGTGTATTAGTGATATCTTATGATGTTTCTTTTTTTGTGTGACTTATTTCAGTTAGAATCATCATACCTGAATCCACTCATTATGCTGCTACGGGCCTGATGACATAGATTTCATTGCTGAGTGATATTGCATTGTACGTATGTACCACAACTTCTTTATCCATTTTTCTCTTTCTGTGATATTGAACTTGTCCCAAAAACGAGGTTCTTGTAAACAGACCAGTCCCAAACTGTGGGGTGGCTGTGTCTTTTTTATTTTAATTTCCCTAAGCTATAGGACCATAAGTGGAAGTGCCCTAGGCTCTGTTGCTTTGTTTTTTAGATGTTTCAGGAAACACCATACACTTGTCTGGAGTGGCTGTTGGCAATTTACATCCCGCCCATCAGCATAACAAGGCTCCCAGTTCTCCATGGCCTGTCCTGCCTTTCTGGATTTTACACTTTTCTCAGATGGCCCTTTTAACCGGTGGGAAGGGAGACTTCATTGTAGTGCAGATTTCCTTTGCAAGCTTGGTTGGTTGTCCAAAAAGGCCATATGCGTTTTATCCTGAATATATTCAGGATAAAACGCATACGCACTTTATGGCCAAGTTCATCATTGTCGACGTTCTGCCTCATTTCCTATGCTTTAAATGCAATTCCAGTCTACCTCCTGAAATCGGTTTCCTGCAATTCTGCCCCGCTTTCAAGTCCTCTTGGCAGCCTTACTTCAGTATATTTTTAGACAATAGCTGTCATTTATAACTCTGCAGGTTTGTGAATTACAGTGTCCCTGAGCTCCTTTCTTCAACTCGCTTTCTTGTGAGCTGGCCGCAACACCGCAGGATTGCTTCAGGCCCTAATCTGATTCTGGTACGGCATGCTGAGCCTTTGGTTAATTCCTCTTCCTGGTGGGAATTGAGAGTTAAATTTGCCCGTCCAGACACCTCCAGCTACTCTCATTGGTCCTCCCTATTCCTGTTCATCTTCCGCAGAAATTGCAAACTGGGCCAAACAGGAGGTTAAAGGGACTGACTCTCCAAGTCGGGAGAGTGTTAGTGAAGGATCTGGAATGTTGCACCCGAGTACCAGGGGACGAGAACTGAGACATATTGGAAGACGTATCCCGATCACACAGTTGATCATACTCTGGGTTCCACATGCATGTTTTAGCTGAAGGCAGAATCCCTTAAACCTGGAGAGTTGAGACCCGTGGAATGGGTACCATGCAATATGACTTCAAAGGGTCTTCATTTGTACACCGAACCTCTCCAGTCCTATCACTGCTGCGTTTATTGCCCTGTACACACGCTTGATTCTCTTTCGGAGACATAGCAATCCATAGGTTTTAAGATATTTACTAGTCAGGTACATTCTTAGGCGTTTAATATGGGGTGTTGAGTCCAGCTCGTTGAGCAAGGAGTAGCTCTTGTCTATTCCATATTTGGCTTAAGGAACTTTATCTGTGCTCATTTCAATCTCTGGTTTTATGCAACACCCCATCTCACCTTTCCCCTTAAGCAAGCATAAGTTGGTTTTCTAAATTTGAGACCCTGTTCTGTTTTGTAATCCAGTTCCTGTGTAGCCAAGTTTACATTCCGTGTATTAGTGATATCTTATGATGTTTCTTTTTCTGTGTGACTTATTTCAGTTAGAATCATCATACCTGAATCCACTCATTATGCTGCTACGGGCCTGATGACATAGATTTCATTGCTGAGTGATATTGCATTGTACGTAAGTACCACAACATCTTTATCCATTTTTCACTTTCTGCGATATTGAACTTGTCCCGTAAACGAGGTTCTTGTAAACAGAGCCGTCCCAAACTTTGGGGTGGCTGTGTCTTTTTGATTTTAATTTCCCTAAGCTATAGGACCATAAGTGGAAGTGCCCTAGGCTCTGTTGCTTTGTTTTTAGATGTTTCAGGAAACACCATACACTTCTCCCAAGTGGCTGTTGGCAATTTACATCCCGCCCATCAGCATAACAAGGCTCCCAGTTCTCCATGGCCTGTCCTGCCTTTCTGGATTTTACACTTTTTACAGATGGCCCTTCTGACCGGGGAGAAGTGAGACTTCATTGTAGTGCAGATTTCCTTTGCAAGCTTGCTTGGTTTTCCAAAAAGGGCGTATGCGTTTTTTCCTGAATATATTCAGGAAAAAACGCATACGCCCTTTTTGGCCAAGTGCATCATTGTGGACGTTCTGCCTCTTTTCCTATGCTTTAAATGCAATTCCAGTGTACCTACTGAAATCTGTTTCCTGCAATTCTGTCCCGCTTTCAAGTCCTCTTGGCAGCCTTACTTCAGTATATTTTGGACGATAGCTGTCATTTATAACTCTGCAGGTTTGTGAATTACAGTGTCCCTGAGCTCCTTTCTTCAACTCGCTTTCTTGTGAGCTGTCCGCAACACCGCAGGATTGCTTCAGGCCCTAATCTGGTTCTGGCACGGCACGCTGAGCCTTTGGTTAATTCCTCTTCCTGGTGGGAAATGAGAGTTAAATTTGCCCGTCCAGACACCTCCAGCTAGTCTCTCATTGGTCCTCCCTATTCCTGTTCATCTTCCGCAGAAATTGCAAACTGGGCCAAACAGGAGGTTAAAGGCACTGACTCTCCAAGTCGGGAGAGTGTTAGTAAAGCATCTGGAATGTTGCACCCGAGTACCAGGGGACGAGAACTGAGACATATTGGAATACGTATCCCGATCACACGGTTGATCATACTCTGGGTTCCACTTACATGTTTTAGCTGAAGGAAGAATCCTTTAAACCTGGAGAGTTGAGACCCGTGGAATGGGTACCATGCAATATGACTTCAAAGGGTCTTCATTTGCTCACCAAACCTCTCCAATCCTATCACTGCTGTGTTTATGCCCCTGTACACACGCTTGATTCTCTTTCGGAGACATAGCAATCCATACGTTTTAAGATATTTACTAGTCAGGTACATTCTTAGGCGTTTAATATGGGGTGTTGAGTCCAGCTCGTTGAGCAAGGAGTAGCTCTTGTCTATTCCATATTTGGCTTAAGTAACTTTATCTGTGCTCATTTCAATCTCTGGTTTTATGCAACACCCCAACTCACCTTTCCCCTTAAGCAAGCATAAGTTGGTTTTCTAAATTTGAGACCCTGTTCTGTTTTGTAATCCAGTTCCTGTGTAGCCAAGTTTACATTCCGTGTATTAGTGATATCTTATGATGTTTCTTTTTCTGTGTGACTTATTTCAATTAGAATCATCATACCTGAATCCACTCATTATGCTGCTACGGGCCTGATGACATAGATTTCATTGCTGAGTGATATTGCATTGTACGTAAGTACCACAACATCTTTATCCATTTTTCACTTTCTGCGATATTGAACTTGTCCCGTAAACGAGGTTCTTGTAAACAGAGCTGTCCCAAACTTTGGGGTGGCTGTGTCTTTTTTATTTTAATTTCTCTAAGCTATAGGACCATAAGTGGAAGTGCCCTAGGGTCTGTTGTTTTGTTTTTAGATGTTTCAGGAAACACCATAAACTTTTCCCAAGTGGCTATTGGCAATTTACATCCCGCCCATCAGCATAACAAGGCTCCCGGTTCTCCATGGCCTGTCCTGCCTTTCTGGATTTTACACTTTTTACAGATGGCCCTTCTGACCGGGGAGAAGTGAGACTTCATTGTAGTGCAGATTTCCTTTGCAAGCTTGCTTGGTTTTCCAAAAAGGGCGTATACATTTTTTCCTGAATATATTCAGGAAAAAACGCATACGCCCTTTTTGGCCAAGTGCATCATTGTGGACGTTCTGCCTCTTTTCCTATGCTTTAAATGCAATTCCAGTCTACCTACTGAAATCGGTTTCCTGCAATTCTGTCCTGCTTTCAAGTCCTCTTGGCAGCCTTACTTCAGTATATTTTGGACGATAGCTGTCATTTATAACTCTGCAGGTTTGTGAATTACAGTGCCCCTGAGCTCCTTTCTTCAACTCGTTTCTTGTGAGCTGGCAGCAACACCGCAGGATTGCTTCAGGCCCTAATCTGATTTTGGCACGGCATGCTGAGCCTTTGTTTAATTCCTCTGCCTGGTGGGAATTGAGAGTTATATTTGCCCATCCAGACACCTCCAGCTAGTCTCTCATTGGTCCTCCCTATTCCTTTTCATCTTCCGCAGAAATTGCAAACTGGGCCAAACAGGAGATTAAAGGGACTGACTCTCCAAGTCGGGAGAGTGTTAGTAAAGCGTCTGGAATGTTGCACCCGAGTACCAGGGGACGAGAACTGAGACATATTGGAACACGTCTCCCGATCACACGGTTGATCATCCTCTGGGTTCCACGTGCATACTTTAGCTGAAGGAAGAATCCCTTAAACCTGGAGAGTTGAGACCCGTGGAATGGGTACCATGCAATATGACTTCAAAGGGTCTTCATGTGCTCACTGAACCTCTCCAATCCTATCACTGCTGCGTATATGCCCCTGTACACATGCTTGATTCTCTTTCGGAGACATAGCAATCCATAGGTTTTAAGATACTTACTAGTCAGGTACATTATTAAGCGTTTAGTATGGGGTGATGAGTCCATTTCGTTGAGCAAGGAGTAGCTTTTGTCTATTACATATTTGGCTTAAGGAACTTTATCTGTGCTGATTTCAATCTCTGGTTTTATGCAGCACCCCAGCTCACCTTTCCCATTAAGCAAGCATAAGTTGGTTTTCTAAATTTGAGACCCTGTTCTGTTTTGTAATCCAGTTCCTGTGTAGCCAAGTTTACATTCCGTGTATTAGTGATATCTTATGATGTTTCTTTTTCTGTGTGACTTATTTCAGTTAGAATAATCATACCTGAATCCACTCATTATGCTGCTATGGGCCTGATGACATAGATTTCATTGCTGAGTGATATTGCATTGTACGTAAGTACCACAAATTCTTTATCCATTTTTCACTTTCTGTGATATTGAACTTGTCCCAAAAACGAGGTTCTTGTAAAAAGACCAGTCCCAAACTTTGGGGTGGCTGTGTCTTTTTTATTTTAATTTCCCTAAGCTACAGGACCATAAGTGGAAGTGCCCTAGGCTCTGTTGCTTTGTTTTTTAGATGTTTTGGGAAACACCATACACTTCTCCCGAGTGGCTGTTGGCAATTTACATCCCGCCCATCAGCATAACAAGGCTCCCAGTTCTCCATGGCCTGTCCTGCCTGTCTGGATTTTACACTTTTCTCAGATGGCCGTTTTAACCGGTGGGAAGGGAGACTTCATTGTAGTGCAGATTTCCTTTGCAAGCTTGCTTGGTTGTCCAAAAAGGCCATATGCGTTTTATCCTGAATATATTCAGGAAAAAACGCATACGCACTATATGGCCAAGTTCATCATTGTCGACGTTCTGCCTCATTTCCTATGCTTTAAATGCAATTCCAGTCTACCTCCTGAAATCGGTTTCCTGCAATTCTGCCCCGCTTTCAAGTCCTCTTGGCAGCCTTACTTCAGTATATTTTTAGACAATAGCTGTCATTTATAACTCTGCAGGTTTGTGAATTACAGTGTCCCTGAGCTCCTTTCTTCAACTCGCTTTCTTGTGAGCTGGCCGCCACACTGCAATATTGCTTCAGGCCCTAATCTTGTTCCGGCACGGCACGCTGAGCCTTTGGTTAATTCCTCTTCCTGGGGGGAAATGAGAGTTAAATTTGCCCGTCAGACACCTCCAGCTAGTCTCTCATTGGTTCTCCCTCTTCCTGTTCATCTTCCGCAGAAATTGCAAACTGGGCTAAACAGGAGGTTAAAGGCACTGATTCTCCGATTCGGGAGAGTGTTAGTAAAGTGTCTAGAATGTTACACCCGAGTACCAGGGGACGAGAACTGAGACATATTGGAACACGTCTCCCGATCACATGGTTGATCATACTCTGGGTTCCACATGCATGTTTTAGCTGAAGGATGAATCCCTTAAACCTGGAGAGTTGAGACCCGTGGAATGGGTACCATGCAATATGACTTCAAAGGGTCTTCATTTGCTCACCGAACCTCTCCAATCCTATCACTGCTGCTTTTATGCCCCTGTACACATGCTTGATTCTCTTTCGGAGACATAGCAATCCATAGGTTTTAAGATACTTACTAGTCAGGTACATTCTTAGGCGTTTAATATGGGGTGTTGAGTCCATTTCGTCGAGCAAGGAGTAGCTCTGGTCTATTCCATATTTGGCTTTAGGAACTTTATCTTTGCTCATTTCAATCTCTGGTTTTATGCAGCACCCCAACTCACCTTTCCCCTTAAGCAAGCATAAGTTGTTTTTCTAAATTTGAGACCCTGTTCTGTTTTGTAATCCAGTTCCTGTGTAGCCAAGTTTACATTCCGTGTATTAGTGATATCTTATGATGTTTCTTTTTCTGTGTGACTTATTTCAGTTAGAATCATCATACCTGAATCCACTCATTATGCTGCTACGGGCCTGATGACATAGATTTCATTGCTGAGTGATATTGCATTGTATGTATGTACCACAACTTCTTTATCCATTTTTCACTTTCTGCGATATTGAACTTGTACCATAAACAAGGTTCTTGTAAACAGAGCCGTCCCAAACTTTGGGGTGGCTGTGTCTTTTTGATTTTAATTTCCCTAAGCTATAGGACCATAAGTGGAAGTGCCCTAGGCTTCGTTGGTTTGTTTTTTAGATGTTTCAGGAAACACCATACACTTCTCCCGAGTGGCTGTTGGCAATTTACATCCCGCCCATCAGCATAACAAGGCTCCCAGTTCTCCATGGCCTGTCCTGCCTTTCTGGATTTTACACTTTTTTCAGGTGGCCCTTTTGACCCGGGGGAAGTGACACTTCATTGTAGTGCAGATTTCCTTTGCAAGCTTGCTTGGTTGGCCAAAAAAGGCGTATGCGTTTTTTCCTGAATATATTCAGGAAAAAACGCATACGCCCTTTTTGGCCAAGTGCATCATTGTGGACGTTCTGCCTCTTTTCCTATGCTTTAAATGCAATTCCAGTCTACCTCCGGAAATCGGTTTCCTGCAATTCTGCCCCGCTTTCAAGTCCTCTTGGCAGCCTTACTTCAGTATATTTTTGGACGATAGCTGTCATTTATAACTCTGCAGGTTTGTGAATTACAGTGCCCCTGAGCTCCTTTCTTCAACTCGCTTTCTTGTGAGCTGGCCGCAACACCGCAGGATTGCTTCAGGCCCTAATCTGGTTCCGGCATGGCACGCTGAGCCTTTGGTTAATTCCTCTGCCTGGTGGGAAATGAGAGTTAAATTTGCCCGTCCAGACACCTCCAGCTAGTCTCTCATTGGTTCTCCCTATTCCTGTTCATCTTCCGCAGAAATTGCAAGCTGGGCCAAACAGGAGGTTAAAGGCACTGACTCTCCAAGTCGGGAGAGTGTTAGTAAAGCATCTGGAATGTTGCACCCGAGTACCAGGGGACGAGAACTGAGACATATTGGAACACGTCTCCCGATCACATGGTTGATCATACTCTGGGTTCCACGTGCATGTTTTAGCTGAAGGAAGAATCCCTTAAACCTGGAGAGTTGAGACCCGTGGAATGGGTACCATGCAATATGACTTCAAAGGGTCTTCATTTGCTCACCGAACCTCTCCAATCCTATCACTGCTGCGTTTATGCCCCTGTACACACGCTTGATTTTCTTTCAGAGACATAACAATCCATAGGTTTTAAGATACTTACTAGTCAGGTACATTCTTAGGCGTTTAATATGGGGTGTTGAGTCCATTTCGTTGAGCAAGGAGTAGTTCTTGTCTATTCCATATTTGGCTTAAGGAACTTTATCTGTGCTCATTTCAATCTCTGGTTTTATGCAGCACCCCAACTCACCTTTCCCCTTAAGCAAGCATAAGTTGGTTTTCTAAATTTGAGACCCTCTTCTGTTTTGTAATCCAGTTCCTGTGTACCCAAGTTTACATTCCGTGTATTAGTGGTATTTTATGATGTTTCTTTTTCTGTGTGACTTATTTCAGTTAGAATCATCATACCTGAATCCACTCATTATGCTGCTATGGGCCTGATGACATAGATTTCATCGCTGAGTCATATTGCATTGTACGTAAGTACCACAACTTCTTTATCCATTTTTCACTTTCTGCGATATTGAACTTGTACCGTAAATGAGGTTCTTGTAAACAGAGCCGTCCCAAATTTTCGGGTGGCTGTATCTTTTTGATTTTAATTTCCCTAAGCTATAGGACCATAAGTGGAAGTGCCCTAGGCTCTCTTGCTTTGTTTTTTAGATGTTTCAGGAAACACCATACACCTCTCCCGAGTGGCTGTTGGCAATTTACATCCCGCCCTTCAGCATAACAAGGCTCCCAGTTCTCCATGGCCTGTCCTGCCTTTCTGGATTTTACACTTTTTTCAGGTGGCCCTTTTGACCGGGGGGAAGTGAGACTTCATTGTAGTGCAGATTTCCTTTGCAAGCTTGCTTGGTTGGCCAAAAAGGGCGTATGCGTTTTTTCCTGAATATATTCAGGAAAAAACGCATACGCCCTTTTTGGCCAAGTGCATCATTGTGGACGTTCTGCCTCTTTTCCTATGCTTTAAATGCAATTCCTGTCTACCTCCTGAAATCGGTTTCCTGCAATTCTGCCCCGCTTTCAAGTCCTCTTGGCAGCCTTACTTCAGTATATTTTTGGACGATAGCTGTAATTTATAACTCTGCAGGTTTGTGAATTACAGTGCCCCTGAGCTCCTTTCTTCAACTCGCTTTCTTGTGAGCTGGCCGCAACACCGCAGGATTGCTTCAGGCCCTAATCTGGTTCCGGCATGGCACCCTGAGCCTTTGGTTAATTCCTCTTCCTGGTGGGAAATGAGAGTTAAATTTGCCCGTCCAGACACCTCCAGCTAGTCTCTCATTGGTTCTCCCTATTCCTGTTCATCTTCCGCAGAAATTGCAAACTGGGCCAAACAGGAGGTTAAAGGCACTGACTCTCCAAGTCGGGAGAGTGTTAGTAAAGCATCTGGAATGTTGCACCCGAGTCCCAGGGGACGAGAACTGAGACATATTGGAACACGTCTCCCGATCACACGGTTGATCATACTCTGGGTTCCACGTGCATGTTTTAGCTGAAGGAAGAATCCCTTAAACCTGGAGAGTTGAGACCCGTGGAATGGGTACCATGCAATATGACTTCAAAGGGTCTTCATTTGCTCACCGAACCTCTCCAATCCTATCACTGCTGCGTTTATGCCCCTGTACACACGCTTGATTTTCTTTCAGAGACATAACAATCCATAGGTTTTAAGATACTCACTAGTCAGGTACATTCTTAGGCGTTTAATATGGGGTGTTGAGTCCATTTCGTTGAGCAAGGAGTAGTTCTTGTCTATTCCATATTTGGCTTAAGGAACTTTATCTGTGCTCATTTCAATCTCTGGTTTTATGCAGCACCCCAACTCACCTTTCCCCTTAAGCAAGCATAAGTTGGTTTTCTAAATTTGAGACCCTGTTCTGTTTTGTAATCCAGTTCCTGTGTACCCAAGTTTACATTCCGTGTATTAGTGGTATCTTATGATGTTTCTTTTCTTTGTGACTTATTTCAGTTAGAATCATCATACCTGAATCCACTCATTATGCTGCTACGGGCCTGATGACATAGATTTCATTGCTGAGTGATATTGCATTGTACGTAAGTACCACAACTTCTTTATCCATTTTTCACTTTCTGCGATATTGAACTTGTACCGTAAATGAGGTTCTTGTAAACAGAGCCGTCCCAAACTTTGGGGTGGCTGTGTCTTTTTGATTTTAATTTCCCTAAGCTATAGGACCATAAGTGGAAGTGCCCTAGGCTCTGTTGCTTTGTTTTTTAGATGTTTCAGGAAACACCATACACCTCTCCCGAGTGGCTGTTGGCAATTTACATCCCGCCCATCAGCATAACAAGGCTCCCAGTTCTCCATGGCCTGTCCTGCCTTTCTGGATTTTACACTTTTTTCAGGTGGCCCTTTTGACCCGGGGGAAGTGAGACTTCCTTGTAGTGCAGATTTCCTTTGCAAGCTTGCTTGGTTGGCCAAAAAGGGCGTATGCTTTTTTTCCTGAATATATTCAGGAAAAAACGCATACGCCCTTTTTGGCCAAGTGCATCATTGTGGACGTTCTGCCTCTTTTCCTATGCTTTAAATGCAATTCCAGTCTACCTCCTGAAATCGGTTTCCTGCAATTCTGCCCCGCTTTCAAGTCCTCTTGGCAGCCTTACTTCAGTATATTTTTGGACGATAGCTGTCATTTATAACTCTGCAGGTTTGTGAATTACAGTGCCCCTGAGCTCCTTTCTTCAACTCGCTTTCTTGTGAGCTGGCCGCAACACCGCAGGATTGCTTCAGGCCCTAATCTTGTTCTGGCACGGCACGCTGAGCCTTTGGTCAATTCTTCTTCCTGGTGCGAATGAGAGTTAAATTTGCCCGTCCAGACACCTCCAGCTAGTCTCTCATTGGTTCTCCCTATTCCTGTACATCTTCCACAGAAATTGCAAACTGGGCCAAACAGGAGATTAAAGGCACTGACTCTCCAAGTCGGGAGAGTGTTAGTAAAGCATCTGGAATGTTGCACCCGAGTACCAGGGGACGAGAACTGAGACATATTGGAACACGTCTCCCGATCACACGGTTGATCATACTCTGGGTTCCACATGCATGTTTTAGCTGAAGGCAGAATCCCTTAAACCTGGAGAGTTGAGACCCGTGGAATGGGTCCCATGCAATATGACTTCAAAGGGTCTTCATTTGCTCACCGAACCTCTCCAATCCTATCACTGCTGCATTTATGCCCCTGTACACACGCTTGATTTTCTTTCAGAGACATAGCAATCCATAGGTTTTAAGATACTTAGTCGTCAGGTACATTCTTAGGCGTTTAATATGGGGTGTTGAGTCCATTTCGTTGAGCAAGGAGTAGTTCTTGTCTATTCCATATTTGGCTTAAGGAACTTTATCTGTGCTCATTTCAATCTCTGGTTTTATGCAGCCCCCCAACTCACCTTTCCTCTTAAGCAAGCATAAGTTGGTTTTCTAAATTTGAGACCCTGTTCTGTTTTGTAATCCAGTTCCTGTGTACCCAAGTTTACATTCCGTGTATTAGTGGTATCTTATGATGTTTCTTTTTGTCTGTGACTTATTTCAGTTAGAATCATCATACCTGAATCCACTCATTATGCTGCTACGGGCCTGATGACATAGATTTCATTGCTGAGTGATATTGCATTGTACGTAAGTACCACAACTTCTTTATCCATTTTTCACTTTCTGCGATATTGAACTTGTACCGTAAATGAGGTTCTTGTAAACAGAGCCGTCCCAAACTTTCAGGTGGCTGTGTCTTTTTGATTTTAATTTCCCTAAGCTATAGGACCATAAGTGGAAGTGCCCTAGGCTCTGTTGCTTTGTTTTTTAGATGTTTCAGGAAACACCATACACCTCTCCCGAGTGGCTCTTGGCAATTTACATCCCGCCCATCAGCATAACAAGGCTCCCAGTTCTCCATGGCCTGTCCTGCCTTTCTGGATTTTACACTTTTTTCAGGTGGCCCTTTTGACGGGGGCAAGTGAGACTTCATTGTAGTGCAGATTTCCTTTGCAAGCTTGCTTGGTTGGCCAAAAAGGGCGTATGCGTTTTTTCCTGAATATATTCAGGAAAAAACGCATACGCCCTTTTTGGCCAAGTGCATCATTGTGGACGTTCTGCCTCTTTTCCTATGCTTTAAATGCAATTCCAGTCTACCTCCTGAAATCGGTTTCCTGCAATTCTGCCCCGCTTTCAAGTCCTCTTGGCAGCCTTACTTCAGTATATTTTTGGACGATAGCTGTCATTTATAACTCTGCAGGTTTGTGAATTACAGTGCCCCTGAGCTCCTTTCTTCAACTCGCTTTCTTGTGAGCTGGCCGCAACACCTCAGGATTGCTTCAGGCCCTAATCTGGTTCCGGCACGGCACGCTGAGCCTTTGGTCAATTCTTCTTCCTGGTGGGAAATGAGAGTTAAAATTGCCCGTCCAGACACCTCCAGCTAGTCTCTCATTGGTTCTCCCTATTCCCGTTCATCTTCCGCAGAAATTGCAAACTGGACCAAACAGGAGGTTAAAGGCACTGACTCCCCAAGTCGGGAGTGTGTTAGTAAAGCGTCTGGAATGTTGCACCCGAGTACCAGGGGACAAAAACTGAGACATATTGGAACACGTCTCCCGATCACACGGTTGATCATACTCTGGGTTCCACGTGCATGTTTTAGCTGAAGGCAGAATCCCTTAAACCTGGAGAGTTGAGACCCGTGGAATGGGTCCCATGCAATATGAATTCAAAGGGTCTTCATTTGCTCACCGAACCTCTCCAATCCTATCACTGCTGCGTTTATGCCCCTGTACACATGCTTGATTTTCTTTCAGAGACATAGCAATCCATAGGTTTTAAGATACTTACTAGTCAGGTACATTCTTAGGCGTTTAATATGGGGTGTTGAGTCCATTTCGTTGAGCAAGGAGTAGTTCTTGTCTATTCCATATTTGGCTTAAGGAACTTTATCTGTGCTTATTTCAATCTCTGGTTTTATGCAGCACCCCAACTCACCTTTCCCCTTAAGCAAGCATAAGTTGGTTTTCTAAATTTGAGACCCTGTTCTGTTTTGTAATCCAGTTCCTGTGTACCCAAGTTTACATTCCGTGTATTAGTGGTATCTTATGATGTTTCTTTTTCTGTGTGACTTATTTCAGTTAGAATCATCATACCTGAATCCACTCATTATGCTGCTATGGGCCTGATGACATAGATTTCATCGCTGAGTGATATTGCATTGTACGTAAGTACCACAACTTCTTTATCCATTTTTCACTTTCTGCGATATTGAACTTGTACCGTAAATGAGGTTCTTGTAAACAGAGCCGTCCCAAACTTTCAGGTGGCTGTGTCTTTTTGATTTTAATTTCCCTAAGCTATAGGACCATAAGTGGAAGTGCCCTAGGCTCTGTTGCTTTGTTTTTTAGATGTTTCAGGAAACACCATACACCTCTCCCGAGTGGCTGTTGGCAATTTACATCCCGCCCATCAGCATAACAAGGCTCCCAGTTCTCCATGGCCTGTCCTGCCTTTCTGGATTTTACACTTTTTTCAGGTGGCCCTTTTGACCTGGGGGAAGTGAGACTTCATTGTAGTGCAGATTTCCTTTGCAAGCTTGCTTGGTTGGCCAAAAAGGGCGTATGCGTTTTTTCCTGAATATATTCAGGAAAAAACGCATACGCCCTTTTTGGCCAAGTGCATCATTGTGGACGTTCTGCCTCTTTTCCTATGCTTTACATGCAATTCCAGTCTACCTCCTGAAATCGGTTTCCTGCAATTCTGCCCGGCTTTCAACTCCTCTTGGCAGCCTTACTTCAATATATTTTTGGAAGACAGTTGTCATTTATAACTCTGCAGGTTTGTGAATTACAGTGCCCCTGAGCTCCTTTCTTCAACTCGCTTTCTTGTGAGCTGGCCGCAACACCGCAGGATTGCTTCAGGCCCTAATCTGGTTCCGGCATGGCACGCTGAGCCTTTGGTTAATTCTTCTTCCTGGTGGGAAATGAGAGTTAAATTTGCCCGTCCAGACACCTCCAGCTAGTCTCTCATTGGTTCTCCCTATTCCTGTTCATCTTCCGCAGAAATTGCAAACTGGACCAAACAGGAGGTTAAAGGCACTGACTCTCCAAGTCGGGAGTGTGTTAGTAAAGCGTCTGGAATGTTGCACCCGAGTCCCAGGGGACAAAAACTGAGACATATTGGAACACGTCTCCCGATCACACGGTTGATCATACTCTGGGTTCCACGTGCATGTTTTAGCTGAAGGCAGATTCCCTTAAACCTGGAGAGTTGAGACCCGTGGAATGGGTCCCATGCAATATGACTTCAAAGGGTCTTCATTTGCTCACCGAACCTCTCCAATCCTATCACTGCTGCGTTTATGCCCCTGTACACACGCTTGATTTCCTTTCAGAGACATAGCAATCCATAGGCTTTAAGATTCTTACTAGTCAGGTACATTCTTAGGCGTTTAATATGGGGTGTTGAGTCCATTTCGTTGAGCAAGGAGTAGTTCTTGTCTATTCCATATTTGGCTTAAGGAACTTTATCTGTGCTCATTTCAATCTCTGGTTTTATGCAGCACCCCAACTCACCTTTCCCCTTAAGCAAGCATAAGTTAGTTTTCTAAATTTGAGACCCTGTTCTGTTTTGTAATCCAGTTCCTGTGTACCCAAGTTTACATTCCGTGTATTAGTGGTATCTTATGATGTTTCTTTTTCTGTGTGACTTATTTCAGTTAGAATCATCATACCTGAATCCACTCATTATGCTACTACGGGCCTGATGACATAGATTTCATTGCTGAGTGATATTGAATTGTACGTAAGTACCACAAATTCTTTATCCATTTTTCACTTTCTGCGATATTGAACTTGTACCGTAAACGAGGTTTTTGTAAACAGAGCCGTCCCAAACTTTGGGGTGGCTGTGTCTTTTTGATTTTAATTTCCCTAAGGTATAGGACCATAAGTGGAAGTGCCCTAGGCTCTGTTGCTTTGTTTTTTAGATGTTTCAGGAAACACCATACACCTCTCCCGAGTGGCTCTTGGCAATTTACATCCCGCCCATCAGCATAACAAGGCTCCCAGTTCTCCATGGCCTGTCCTGCCTTTCTGGATTTTACACTTTTTTCAGGTGGCCCTTTTGACCGGGGGCAAGTGAGACTTCATTGTAGTGCAGATTTCCTTTGCAAGCTTGCTTGGTTGGCCAAAAAGGGCGTATGCGTTTTTTCCTGAATATATTCAGGAAAAAACGCATACGCCCTTTTTGGCCAAGTGCATCATTGTGGACGTTCTGCCTCTTTTCCTATGCTTTAAATGCAATTCCAGTCTACCTCCTGAAATCGGTTTCCTGCAATTCTGCCCCGCTTTCAAGTCCTCTTGGCAGCCTTACTTCAGTATATTTTTGGACGATAGCTGTCATTTATAACTCTGCAGGTTTGTGAATTACAGTGCCCCTGAGCTCCTTTCTTCAACTCGCTTTCTTGTGAGCTGGCCGCAACACCGCAGGATTGCTTCAGGCCCTAATCTGGTTCCGGCACGGCACGCTGAGCCTTTGGTCAATTCTTCTTCCTGGTGGGAAATGAGAGTTAAATTTGCCCGCCCAGACACCTCCAGCTAGTCTCTCATTGGTTCTCCCTATTCCCGTTCATCTTCCGCAGAAATTGCAAACTGGACCAAACAGGAGGTTAAAGGCACTGACTCCCCAAGTCGGGAGTGTGTTAGTAAAGCGTCTGGAATGTTGCACCCGAGTACCAGGGGACAAAAACTGAGACATATTGGAACACGTCTCCCGATCACACGGTTGATCATACTCTGGGTTCCACGTGCATGTTTTAGCTGAAGGCAGAATCCCTTAAACCTGGAGAGTTGAGACCCGTGGAATGGGTCCCATGCAATATGAATTCAAAGGGTCTTCATTTGCTCACCGAACCTCTCCAATCCTATCACTGCTGCGTTTATGCCCCTGTACACATGCTTGATTTTCTTTCAGAGACATAGCAATCCATAGGTTTTAAGATACTTACTAGTCAGGTACATTCTTAGGCGTTTAATATGGGGTGTTGAGTCCATTTCGTTGAGCAAGGAGTAGTTCTTGTCTATTCCATATTTGGCTTAAGGAACTTTATCTGTGCTCATTTCAATCTCTGGTTTTATGCAGCACCCCAACTCACCTTTCCCCTTAAGCAAGCATAAGTTGGTTTTCTAAATTTGAGACCCTCTTCTGTTTTGTAATCCAGTTCCTGTGTACCCAAGTTTACATTCCGTGTATTAGTGGTATCTTATGATGTTTCTTTTTCTGTGTGACTTATTTCAGTTAGAATCATCATACCTGAATCCACTCATTATGCTGCTACGGCCTGATGACATAGATTTCATTGCTGAGTGATATTGAATTGTACGTAAGTACCACAAATTCTTTATCCATTTTTCACTTTCTGCGATATTGAACTTGTACCGTAAACGAGGTTTTTGTAAACAGAGCCGTCCCAAACTTTGGGGTGGCTGTGTCTTTTTGATTTTAATTTCCCTAAGCTATAGGACCATAAGTGGAAGTGCCCTAGGCTCTGTTGCTTTGTTTTTTAGATGTTTCAGGAAACACCATACACCTCTCCCGAGTGGCTGTTGGCAATTTACATCCCGCCCATCAGCATAACTAGGCTCCCAGTTCTCCATGGCCTGTCCTGCCTTTCTGGATTTTACACTTTTTTCAGGTGGCCCTTTTGACCGGGGGGAAGTGAGACTTCATTGTAGTGCAGATTTCCTTTGCAAGCTTGCTTGGTTGGCCAAAAAGGGCATATGCGTTTTTTCCTGAATATATTCAGGAAAAAACGCATATGCCCTTTTTGGCCAAGTGCATCATTGTGGACGTTCTGCCTCTTTTCCTATGCTTTAAATGCAATTCCAGTCTACCTCCTGAAATCGGTTTCCTGCAATTCTGCCCCGCTTTCAAGTCCTCTTGGCAGCCTTACTTCAGTATATTTTTGGACGATAGCTGTCATTTATAACTCTGCAGGTTTGTGAATTACAGTGCCCCTGAGCTCCTTTCTTCAACTCGCTTTCTTGTGAGCTGGCCGCAACACCGCAGGATTGCTTCAGGCCCTAATCTGGTTCCGGCATGGCACGCTGAGCCTTTGGTTAATTCTTCTTCCTGGTGGGAAATGAGAGTTAAATTTGCCCGTCCAGACACCTCCAGCTAGTCTCTCATTGGTTCTCCCTATTCCTGTTCATCTTCCGCAGAAATTGCAAACTGGACCAAACAGGAGGTTAAAGGCACTGACTCTCCAAGTCGGGAGTGTGTTAGTAAAGCGTCTGGAATGTTGCACCCGAGTCCCAGGGTACAAAAACTGAGACATATTGGAACACGTCTCCCGATCACACGGTTGATCATACTCTGGGTTCCACGTGCATGTTTTAGCTGAAGGCAGAATCCCTTAAACCTGGAGAGTTGAGACCCGTGGAATGGGTCCCATGCAATATGACTTCAAAGGGTCTTCATTTGCTCACCGAACCTCTCCAATCCTATCACTGCTGCGTTTATGCCCCTGTACACACGCTTGATTTCCTTTCAGAGACATAGCAATCCATAGGCTTTAAGATACTTACTAGTCAGGTACATTCTTAGGCGTTTAATATGGGGTGTTGAGTCCATTTCGTTGAGCAAGGAGTAGTTCTTGTCTATTCCATATTTGGCTTAAGGAACTTTATCTGTGCTCATTTCAATCTCTGGTTTTATGCAGCACCCCAACTCACCTTTCCCCTTAAGCAAGCATAAGTTAGTTTTCTAAATTTGAGACCCTGTTCTGTTTTGTAATCCAGTTCCTGTGTACCCAAGTTTACATTCCGTGTATTAGTGGTATCTTATGATGTTTCTTTTTCTGTGTGACTTATTTCAGTTAGAATCATCATACCTGAATCCACTCATTATGCTACTACTGGCCTGATGACATAGATTTCATTGCTGAGTGATATTGAATTGTACGTAAGTACCACAAATTCTTTATCCATTTTGCACTTTCTGCGATATTGAACTTGTACCGTAAACGAGGTTTTTGTAAACAGAGCCGTCCCAAACTTTGGGGTGGCTGTGTCTTTTTGATTTTAATTTCCCTAAGGTATAGGACCATAAGTGGAAGTGCCCTAGGCTCTGTTGCTTTGTTTTTTAGATGTTTCAGGAAACACCATACACCTCTCCCGAGTGGCTCTTGGCAATTTACATCCCGCCCATCAGCATAACAAGGCTCCCAGTTCTCCATGGCCTGTCCTGCCTTTCTGGATTTTACACTTTTTTCAGGTGGCCCTTTTGACCGGGGGCAAGTGAGACTTCATTGTAGTGCAGATTTCCTTTGCAAGCTTGCTTGGTTGGCCAAAAAGGGCGTATGCGTTTTTTCCTGAATATATTCAGGAAAAAACGCATACGCCCTTTTTGGCCAAGTGCATCATTGTGGACGTTCTGCCTCTTTTCCTATGCTTTAAATGCAATTCCAGTCTACCTCCTGAAATCGGTTTCCTGCAATTCTGCCCCGCTTTCAAGTCCTCTTGGCAGCCTTACTTCAGTATATTTTTGGACGATAGCTGTCATTTATAACTCTGCAGGTTTGTGAATTACAGTGCCCCTGAGCTCCTTTCTTCAACTCGCTTTCTTGTGAGCTGGCCGCAACACCGCAGGATTGCTTCAGGCCCTAATCTGGTTCCGGCACGGCACGCTGAGCCTTTGGTCAATTCTTCTTCCTGGTGGGAAATGAGAGTTAAATTTGCCCGTCCAGACACCTCCAGCTAGTCTCTCATTGGTTCTCCCTCTTCCCGTTCATCTTCCGCAGAAATTGCAAACTGGACCAAACAGGAGGTTAAAGGCACTGACTCCCCAAGTCGGGAGTGTGTTAGTAAAGCGTCTGGAATGTTGCACCCGAGTACCAGGGGACAAAAACTGAGACATATTGGAACACGTCTCCCGATCACACGGTTGATCATACTCTGGGTTCCACGTGCATGTTTTAGCTGAAGGCAGAATCCCTTAAACCTGGAGAGTTGAGACCCGTGGAATGGGTCCCATGCAATATGAATTCAAAGGGTCTTCATTTGCTCACCGAACCTCTCCAATCCTATCACTGCTGCGTTTATGCCCCTGTACACATGCTTGATTTTCTTTCAGAGACATAGCAATCCATAGGTTTTAAGATACTTACTAGTCAGGTACATTCTTAGGCGTTTAATATGGGGTGTTGAGTCCATTTCGTTGAGCAAGGAGTAGTTCTTGTCTATTCCATATTTGGCTTAAGGAACTTTATCTGTGCTCATTTCAATCTCTGGTTTTATGCAGCATCCCAACTCACCTTTCCCCTTAAGCAAGCATAAGTTGGTTTTCTAAATTTGAGACCCTCTTCTGTTTTGTAATCCAGTTCCTGTGTACCCAAGTTTACATTCCGTGTATTAGTGGTATCTTATGATGTTTCTTTTTCTGTGTGACTTATTTCAGTTAGAATCATCATACCTGAATCCACTCATTATACTGCTACGGCCTGATGACATAGATTTCATTGCTGAGTGATATTGAATTGTACGTAAGTACCACAAATTCTTTATCCATTTTTCACTTTCTGCGATATTGAACTTGTACCGTAAACGAGGTTTTTGTAAACAGAGCCGTCCCAAACTTTGGGGTGGCTGTGTCTTTTTGATTTTAATTTCCCTAAGCTATAGGACCATAAGTGGAAGTGCCCTAGGCTCTGTTGCTTTGTTTTTTAGATGTTTCAGGAAACACCATACACCTCTCCCGAGTGGCTGTTGGCAATTTACATCCCGCCCATCAGCATAACTAGGCTCCCAGTTCTCCATGGCCTGTCCTGCCTTTCTGGATTTTACACTTTTTTCAGGTGGCCCTTTTGACCGGGGGGAAGTGAGACTTCATTGTAGTGCAGATTTCCTTTGCAAGCTTGCTTGGTTGGCCAAAAAGGGCGTATGCGTTTTTTCCTGAATATATTCAGGAAAAAACGCATACGCCCTTTTTGGCCAAGTGCATCATTGTGGACGTTCTGCCTCTTTTCCTATGCTTTAAATGCAATTCCAGTCTACCTCCTGAAATCGGTTTCCTGCAATTCTGCCCCGCTTTCAAGTCCTCTTGGCAGCCTTACTTCAGTATATTTTTGGACGATAGCTGTCATTTATAACTCTGCAGGTTTGTGAATTACAGTGCCCCTGAGCTCCTTTCTTCAACTCGCTTTCTTGTGAGCTGGCCGCAACACCGCAGGATTGCTTCAGGCCCTAATCTGGTTCCGGCATGGCACGCTGAGCCTTTGGTTAATTCTTCTTCCTGGTGCGAAATGAGAGTTAAATTTGCCCGTCCAGACACCTCCAGCTAGTCTCTCATTGGTTCTCCCTATTCCTGTTCATCTTCCGCAGAAATTGCAAACTGGACCAAACAGGAGGTTAAAGGCACTGACTCTCCAAGTCGGGAGTGTGTTAGTAAAGCGTCTGGAATGTTGCACCCGAGTCCCAGGGGACAAAAACTGAGACATATTGGAACACGTCTCCCGATCACACGGTTGATCATACTCTGGGTTCCACGTGCATGTTTTAGCTGAAGGCAGAATCCCTTAAACCTGGAGAGTTGAGACCCGTGGAATGGGTCCCATGCAATATGACTTCAAAGGGTCTTCATTTGCTCACCGAACCTCTCCAATCCTATCACTGCTGCGTTTATGCCCCTGTACACACGCTTGATTTCCTTTCAGAGACATAGCAATCCATAGGCTTTAAGATACTTACTAGTCAGGTACATTCTTAGGCGTTTAATATGGGGTGTTGAGTCCACTTCGTTGAGCAAGGAGTAGCTCTTGTCTATTACATATTTGGCTTATGGAACGGTATCTGTGCTCATTTCAATCTCTGGTTTTATGCAGCAACCCAACTCACCAGTCCCCTTAAGCAAGCATAAGTTGGTTTTCTACATTTGACACCCTGTTCTGTTTTGTAATTCAGTTCTTGTGTAGCCAAGTTTACATTCCATGTATTAGTGATATCTTATGATGTTTCATTTTCTGTGTGACTAATTTCACTTAGAATCATCGTACCTGAATCCACTCATTATGCTGCTACGGGCCTGATGACATAGATTTCATTGCTGAGTGATATTGCATTGTACGTAAGTACCACAATTTCTTTATCCATTTTTCGCTTTCTGTGATATTGAACTTGTACCGTAAACGAGGTTCTTGTAAACAGAGCCATCCCAAACTTTGGGGTGGCTGTGTCTTTTTGATTTTAATTTCCCTAAGCTATAGGACCATAAGTGGAAGTGCCCTAGGCTCTGTTGCTTTGTTTTTTGGATGTTTCAGGAAACACCATACACTTCTCCAGAGTGGCTGCTGGCAATTTACATCCCGCCCATCAGCATAACAAGGCTCCCAGTTCTCAATGGCCTGTCCTGCCTTTCTGGATTTTACACTTTTTTCAGATGGCCCTTTTGACCGGGGGGCAGTGAGACTTCATTGTAGTGCAGATTTCCTTTGCAAGCTTGCTTGGTTGGCCAAAAAGGGCGTATGCGTTTTTCCCTGAATATATTCAGGAAAAAACGCATACGCCCTTTTTGGCCAAGTGTATCATTGTGGACGTTCTGCCTCTTTTCCTATGCTTTACATGCAATTCCAGTCTACCTCCTGAAATCGGTTTCCTGCAATTCTGCCCTGCTTTCAACTCCTCTTGGCAGCCTTACTTCAATATATTTTTGGAAGATAGCTGTCATTTATAACTCTGCAGGTTTGTGAATTACAGTGCCCCTGAGCTCCTTTCTTCAACTCGCTTTCTTGTGAGCTGGCCGCAACACCGCAGGATTGCTTCAGGCCCTAGTTTGGTTCCGGCACGGCATGCTGAGCCTTTGGTTAATTCCTCTTCCTGGTGGGAAATGAGAGTTAAATTGGCCCGTCCGGACACCTCCACCTAATCTCTCATTGGTTCTCCCTATTCCTGTTCATCTTCCGCAGAAATTGCTAACTGGGCCAAACAGGAGGTTAAAGGCACTGACTCTCCAAGTGGGGAGAGTGTTAGTAAAGCGTCTGGAATGTTGCACCCGAGTACCAGGGGACCAAAACTGAGACACATTTGAACACGTTTTCCGACCACATGGTGGATCATACTCTGGGTTCCACATGCATGTTTTAGCTGAAGGAAGAATCCCTTAAACATGGAGAGTTGAGACCCATGGAATGGGTACCATGCAATATGACTTCAAAGGGTCTGCATTTGCTCACCGAACCTCACCAATCCTATCACTGCTGTGTTTATGCCGCTGTACACACGCTTGATTCTCTTTCGGAGACATATAAATCCATAGGTTTTAAGATTCTTACTAGTCAGGTAGATTCTTACTAGTCAGGTATATTCTTAGGCGTTTAATATGGGGTGTTGAGTCCACTTCGTTGAGCAAGGAGTAGCTCTTGTCTATTACATATTTGGCTTATGGAACGGTATCTGTGCTCATTTCAATCTCTGGTTTTATGCAGCACCCCAACTCACCCGTCCCCTTAAGCAAGCATAAGTTGGTTTTCTACATTTGACACCCTGTTCTGTTTTGTAATTCAGTTCTTGTGTAGCCAAGTTTACATTCCATGTATTAGTGATATCTTATGATGTTTCATTTTCTGTGTGACTAATTTCACTTAGAATCATCGTACCTGAATCCACTCATTATGCTGCTACGGGCCTGATGACATAGATTTCATTGCTGAGTGATATTGCATTGTACGTAAGTACCACAATTTCTTTATCCATTTTTCGCTTTCTGTGATATTGAACTTGTACCGTAAACGAGGTTCTTGTAAACAGAGCCGTCCCAAACTTTGGGGTGGCTGTGTCTTTTTGATTTTAATTTCCCTAAGCTATAGGACCATAAGTGGAAGTGCCCTAGGCTCTGTTGCTTTGTTTTTTGGATGTTTCAGGAAACACCATACACTTCTCCAGAGTGGCTGCTGGCAATTTACATCCCGCCCATCAGCATAACAAGGCTCCCAGTTCTCAATGGCCTGTCCTGCCTTTCTGGATTTTACACTTTTTTCAGATGGCCCTTTTGACCGGGGGGCAGTGAGACTTCATTGTAGTGCAGATTTCCTTTGCAAGCTTGCTTGGTTGGCCAAAAAGGGCGTATGCGTTTTTCCCTGAATATATTCAGGAAAAAACGCATACGCCCTTTTTGGCCAAGTGTATCATTGTGGACGTTCTGCCTCTTTTCCTATGTTTTACATGCAATTCCAGTCTACCTCCTGAAATCGGTTTCCTGCAATTCTGCCCCGCTTTCAACTCCTCTTGGCAGCCTTACTTCAATATATTTTTGGAAGATAGCTGTCATTTATAACTCTGCAGGTTTGTGAATTACAGTGCCCCTGAGCTCCTTTCTTCAACTCGCTTTCTTGTGAGCTGGCCGCAACACCGCAGGATTGCTTCAGGCCCTAGTTTGGTTCCGGCACGGCATGCTGAGCCTTTGGTTAATTCCTCTTCCTGGTGGGAAATGAGAGTTAAATTTGCCCGTCCGGACACCTCCACCTAGTCTCTCATTGGTTCTCCCTATTCCTGTTCATTTTCCACAGAAATTGCAAACTGGGCCAAACAGGAGGTTAAAGGCACTGACTCTCCAAGTGGGGAGAGTGTTAGTAAAGCGTCTGGAATGTTGCACCCGAGTACCAGGAAACGAAAACTGAGACACATTTGAACACGTTTCCCGATCACACGGTGGATCATACTCTGGGTTCCACATGCATGTTTTAGCTGAAGGAAGAATCCATTAAACCTGGAGAGTTGAGACCCATGGAATGGGTACCATGCAATATGACTTCAAAGGGTCTGCATTTGCTCACCGAACCTCACCAATCCTATCACTGCTGCGTTTATGCCGCTGTACACACGCTTGATTCTCTTTCGGAGACATATAAATCCATAGGTTTTAAGATTCTTACTAGTCAGGTAGATTCTTACTAGTCAGGTATATTCTTAGGCGTTTAATATGGGGTGTTGAGTCCACTTCGTTGAGCAAGGAGTAGCTCTTGTCTATTACATATTTGGCTTATGGAACGGTATCTGTGCTCATTTCAATCTCTGGTTTTATGCAGCACCCCAACTCACCCGTCCCCTTTAGCAAGCATAAGTTGGTTTTCTACATTTGACACCCTGTTCTGTTTTGTAATTCAGTTCTTGTGTAGCCAAGTTTACATTCCATGTATTAGTGATATCTTATGATGTTTCATTTTCTGTGTGACTAATTTCACTTAGAATCATCGTACCTGAATCCACTCATTATGCTGCTACGGGCCTGATGACATAGATTTCATTGCTGAGTGATATTGCATTGTACGTAAGTACCACAATTTCTTTATCCATTTTTCGCTTTCTGTGATATTGAACTTGTACCGTAAACGAGGTTCTTGTAAACAGAGCCGTCCCAAACTTTGGGGTGGCTGTGTCTTTTTGATTTTAATTTCCCTAAGCTATAGGACCATAAGTGGAAGTGCCCTAGGCTCTGTTGCTTTGTTTTTTGGATGTTTCAGGAAACACCATACACTTCTCCAGAGTGGCTGCTGGCAATTTACATCCCGCCCATCAGCATAACAAGGCTCCCAGTTCTCAATGGCCTGTCCTGCCTTTCTGGATTTTACACTTTTTTCAGATGGCCCTTTTGACCGGGGGGCAGTGAGACTTCATTGTAGTGCAGATTTCCTTTGCAAGCTTGCTTGGTTGGCCAAAAAGGGCGTATGCGTTTTTCCCTGAATATATTCAGGAAAAAACGCATACGCCCTTTTTGGCCAAGTGTATCATTGTGGACGTTCTGCCTCTTTTCCTATGCTTTACATGCAATTCCAGTCTACCTCCTGAAATCGGTTTCCTGCAATTCTGCCCTGCTTTCAACTCCTCTTGGCAGCCTTACTTCAGTATATTTTTGGAAGATAGCTGTCATTTATAACTCTGCAGGTTTGTGAATTACAGTGCCCCTGAGCTCCTTTCTTCAACTCGCTTTCTTGTGAGCTGGCCGCAACACCGCAGGATTGCTTCAGGCCCTAGTTTGGTTCTGGCATGGCATGCTGAGCCTTTGGTTAATTCCTCTTCCTGGTGGGAAATGAGAGTTAAATTGGCCCGTCCGGACACCTCCACCTAATCTCTCATTGGTTCTCCCTATTCCTGTTCATCTTCCGCAGAAATTGCTAACTGGGCCAAACAGGAGGTTAAAGGCACTGACTCTCCAAGTGGGGAGAGTGTTAGTAAAGCATCTGGAATGTTGCCCCCGAGTACCAGGGGACCAAAACTGAGACACATTTGAACACGTTTTCCGACCACATGGTGGATCATACTCTGGGTTCCACATGCATGTTTTAGCTGAAGGAAGAATCCCTTAAACATGGAGAGTTGAGACCCATGGAATGGGTACCATGCAATATGACTTCAAAGGGTCTGCATTTGCTCACCGAACCTCACCAATCCTATCACTGCTGCGTTTATGCCGCTGTACACACGCTTGATTCTCTTTCGGAGACATATAAATCCATAGGTTTTAAGATTCTTACTAGTCAGGTAGATTCTTAGGCATTTAATATGGAGTGTTGAGTCCACTTCGTTGAGAAAGGAGTAGCTCTTGTCTATTACATATTTGGCTTATGGAACGGTATCTGTGCTCATTTCAATCTCTGGTTTTATGCAGCACCCCAACTCACCCGTCCCCTTAAGCAAGCATAAGTTGGTTTTCTACATTTGACACCCTGTTCTGTTTTGTAATTCAGTTCTTGTGTAGCCAAGTTTACATTCCGTGTATTAGTGATATCTTATGATGTTTCTTTTTCTGTGTGACTAATTTCACTTAGAATCATCGTACCTGAATCCACTCATTATGCTGCTACGGGCCTGTTGACATAGATTTCATTGCTGAGTGATATTGCATTGTACGTAAGTACCACAATTTCTTTATCCATTTTTCGCTTTCTGTGATATTGAACTTGTACCGTAAACGAGGTTCTTGTAAACAGAGCCGTCCCAAACTTTGGGGTGGCTGTGTCTTTTTGATTTTAATTTCCCTAAGCTATAGGACCATAAGTGGAAGTGCCCTAGGCTCTGTTGCTTTGTTTTTTGGATGTTTCAGGAAACACCATACACTTCTCCAGAGTGGCTGCTGGCAATTTACATCCCGCCCATCAGCATAACTAGGCTCCCAGTTCTCCATGGCCTGTCCTGCCTTTCTGGATTTTACACTTTTTTCAGATGGCCCTTTTGACCAGGGGGCAGTGAGACTTCATTGTAGTGCAGATTTCATTTGCAAGCTTGCTTGGTTGGCCAAAAAGGGCGTATGCGTTTTTTCCTGAATATATTCAGGAAAAAACGCATACGCCCTTTTTGGCCAAGTGCATCATTGTGGACGTTCTGCCTCTTTTCCTATGCTTTACATGCAATTCCAGTCTACCTCCTGAAATCGGTTTCCTGCAATTCTCCCCCCTTTCAACTCCTCTTGGCAGCCTTACTTCAATATATTTTTGGAAGATAGCTGTCCTTTATAACTCTGCAGTTTTGTGAATTACAGTCCCCCTGAGCTCCTTTCTTCAACTCGCTTTCTTGTGAGCTGGCCGCAACACCGCAGGATTGCTTCAGGCCCTAGTGTGGTTCCGGCATGGCACGCTGAGCCTTTGGTTAATTCCTCTTCCTGGTGGGAAATGAGAGTTAAATTTGCCCGTCTGGACACCTCCACCTAGTCTCTCATTGGTTCTCCCTATTCCTGTTCATTTTCCACAGAAATTGCAAACTGGGCCAAACAGGAGGTTAAAGGCACTGACTCTCCAAGTGGGGAGAGTGTTATTAAAGCGTCTGGAATGTTGCACCCGAGTACCAGGAAACGAAAATTGAGACACATTTGAACACGTTTTCCGATCACACGGTGGATCATACTCTGGGTTCCACATGCATGTTTTAGCTGAAGGAAGAATCCCTTAAACAGGGAGAGTTGAGACCCATGGAATGGGTACCATGCTATATGACTTCAAAGGGTCTGCATTTGCTCACCGAACCTCACCAATCCTATCACTGCTGCGTTTATGCCGCTGTACACACGCTTGATTCTCTTTCGGAGACATATAAATCCATAGGTTTTAAGATTCTTACTTGTCAGGTAGATTCTTACTAGTCAGGTATATTCTTAGGCGTTTAATATGGGGTGTTGAGTCCACTTCGTTGAGCAAGGAGTAGCTCTTGTCTATTACATATTTGGCTTATGGAACGGTATCTGTGCTCATTTCAATCTCTGGTTTTATGCAGCACCCCAACTCACCCGTCCCCTTAAGCAAGCATAAGTTGGTTTTCTACATTTGACACCCTGTTCTGTTTTGTAATTCAGTTCTTGTGTAGCCAAGTTTACATTCCATGTATTAGTGATATCTTATGATGTTTCATTTTCTGTGTGACTAATTTCACTTAGAATCATCGTACCTGAATCCACTCATTATGCTGCTACGGGCCTGATGACATAGATTTCATTGCTGAGTGATATTGCATTGTACGTAAGTACCACAATTTCTTTATCCATTTTTCGCTTTCTGTGATATTGAACTTGTACCGTAAACGAGGTTCTTGTAAACAGAGCCGTCCCAAACTTTGGGGTGGCTGTGTCTTTTTGATTTTAATTTCCCTAAGCTATAGGACCATAAGTGGAAGTGCCCTAGGCTCTGTTGCTTTGTTTTTTGGATGTTTCAGGAAACACCATACACTTCTCCAGAGTGGCTGCTGGCAATTTACATCCCGCCCATCAGCATAACAAGGCTCCCAGTTCTCAATGGCCTGTCCTGCCTTTCTGGATTTTACACTTTTTTCAGATGGCCCTTTTGACCGGGGGGCAGTGAGACTTCATTGTAGTGCAGATTTCCTTTGCAAGCTTGCTTGGTTGGCCAAAAAGGGCGTATGCGTTTTTCCCTGAATATATTCAGGAAAAAACGCATACGCCCTTTTTGGCCAAGTGTATCATTGTGGACGTTCTGCCTCTTTTCCTATGCTTTACATGCAATTCCAGTCTACCTCCTGAAATCGGTTTCCTGCAATTCTGCCCCGCTTTCAACTCCTCTTGGCAGCCTTACTTCAATATATTTTTGGAAGATAGCTGTCATTTATAACTCTGCAGGTTTGTGAATTACAGTGCCCCTGAGCTCCTTTCTTCAACTCGCTTTCTTGTGAGCTGGCCGCAACACCGCAGGATTGCTTCAGGCCCTAGTTTGGTTCCGGCACGGCATGCTGAGCCTTTGGTTAATTCCTCTTCCTGGTGGGAAATGAGAGTTAAATTGGCCCGTCCGGACACCTCCACCTAATCTCTCATTGGTTCTCCCTATTCCTGTTCATCTTCCACAGAAATTGCAAACTGGGCCAAACAGGAGGTTAAAGGCACTGACTCTCCAAGTGGGGAGAGTGTTAGTAAAGCGTCTGGAATGTTGCACCCGAGTACCAGGAAACGAAAACTGAGACACATTTGAACACGTTTCCCGATCACACGGTGGATCATACTCTGGGTTCCACATGCATGTTTTAGCTGAAGGAAGAATCCATTAAACCTGGAGAGTTGAGACCCATGGAATGGGTACCATGCAATATGACTTCAAAGGGTCTGCATTTGCTCACCGAACCTCACCAATCCTATCACTGCTGCGTTTATGCCGCTGTACACACGCTTGATTCTCTTTCGGAGACATATAAATCCATAGGTTTTAAGATTCTTACTAGTCAGGTAGATTCTTACTAGTCAGGTATATTCTTAGGCGTTTAATATGGGGTGTTGAGTCCACTTCGTTGAGCAAGGAGTAGCTCTTGTCTATTACATATTTGGCTTATGGAACGGTATCTGTGCTCATTTCAATCTCTGGTTTTATGCAGCACCCCAACTCACCCGTCCCCTTTAGCAAGCATAAGTTGGTTTTCTACATTTGACACCCTGTTCTGTTTTGTAATTCAGTTCTTGTGTAGCCAAGTTTACATTCCATGTATTAGTGATATCTTATGATGTTTCATTTTCTGTGTGACTAATTTCACTTAGAATCATCGTACCTGAATCCACTCATTATGCTGCTACGGGCCTGATGACATAGATTTCATTGCTGAGTGATATTGCATTGTACGTAAGTACCACAATTTCTTTATCCATTTTTCGCTTTCTGTGATATTGAACTTGTACCGTAAACGAGGTTCTTGTAAACAGAGCCGTCCCAAACTTTGGGGTGGCTGTGTCTTTTTGATTTTAATTTCCCTAAGCTATAGGACCATAAGTGGAAGTGCCCTAGGCTCTGTTGCTTTGTTTTTTGGATGTTTCAGGAAACACCATACACTTCTCCAGAGTGGCTGCTGGCAATTTACATCCCGCCCATCAGCATAACAAGGCTCCCAGTTCTCAATGGCCTGTCCTGCCTTTCTGGATTTTACACTTTTTTCAGATGGCCCTTTTGACCGGGGGGCAGTGAGACTTCATTGTAGTGCAGATTTCCTTTGCAAGCTTGCTTGGTTGGCCAAAAAGGGCGTATGCGTTTTTCCCTGAATATATTCAGGAAAAAACGCATACGCCCTTTTTGGCCAAGTGTATCATTGTGGACGTTCTGCCTCTTTTCCTATGCTTTACATGCAATTCCAGTCTACCTCCTGAAATCGGTTTCCTGCAATTCTGCCCTGCTTTCAACTCCTCTTGGCAGCCTTACTTCAGTATATTTTTGGAAGATAGCTGTCATTTATAACTCTGCAGGTTTGTGAATTACAGTGCCCCTGAGCTCCTTTCTTCAACTCGCTTTCTTGTGAGCTGGCCGCAACACCGCAGGATTGCTTCAGGCCCTAGTTTGGTTCTGGCATGGCATGCTGAGCCTTTGGTTAATTCCTCTTCCTGGTGGGAAATGAGAGTTAAATTGGCCCGTCCGGACACCTCCACCTAATCTCTCATTGGTTCTCCCTATTCCTGTTCATCTTCCGCAGAAATTGCTAACTGGGCCAAACAGGAGGTTAAAGGCACTGACTCTCCAAGTGGGGAGAGTGTTAGTAAAGCATCTGGAATGTTGCCCCCGAGTACCAGGGGACCAAAACTGAGACACATTTGAACACGTTTTCCGACCACATGGTGGATCATACTCTGGGTTCCACATGCATGTTTTAGCTGAAGGAAGAATCCCTTAAACATGGAGAGTTGAGACCCATGGAATGGGTACCATGCAATATGACTTCAAAGGGTCTGCATTTGCTCACCGAACCTCACCAATCCTATCACTGCTGCGTTTATGCCGCTGTACACACGCTTGATTCTCTTTCGGAGACATATAAATCCATAGGTTTTAAGATTCTTACTAGTCAGGTAGATTCTTAGGCATTTAATATGGAGTGTTGAGTCCACTTCGTTGAGAAAGGAGTAGCTCTTGTCTATTACATATTTGGCTTATGGAACGGTATCTGTGCTCATTTCAATCTCTGGTTTTATGCAGCACCCCAACTCACCCGTCCCCTTAAGCAAGCATAAGTTGGTTTTCTACATTTGACACCCTGTTCTGTTTTGTAATTCAGTTCTTGTGTAGCCAAGTTTACATTCCGTGTATTAGTGATATCTTATGATGTTTCTTTTTCTGTGTGACTAATTTCACTTAGAATCATCGTACCTGAATCCACTCATTATGCTGCTACGGGCCTGTTGACATAGATTTCATTGCTGAGTGATATTGCATTGTACGTAAGTACCACAATTTCTTTATCCATTTTTCGCTTTCTGTGATATTGAACTTGTACCGTAAACGAGGTTCTTGTAAACAGAGCCGTCCCAAACTTTGGGGTGGCTGTGTCTTTTTGATTTTAATTTCCCTAAGCTATAGGACCATAAGTGGAAGTGCCCTAGGCTCTGTTGCTTTGTTTTTTGGATGTTTCAGGAAACACCATACACTTCTCCAGAGTGGCTGCTGGCAATTTACATCCCGCCCATCAGCATAACTAGGCTCCCAGTTCTCCATGGCCTGTCCTGCCTTTCTGGATTTTACACTTTTTTCAGATGGCCCTTTTGACCAGGGGGCAGTGAGACTTCATTGTAGTGCAGATTTCATTTGCAAGCTTGCTTGGTTGGCCAAAAAGGGCGTATGCGTTTTTTCCTGAATATATTCAGGAAAAAACGCATACGCCCTTTTTGGCCAAGTGCATCATTGTGGACGTTCTGCCTCTTTTCCTATGCTTTACATGCAATTCCAGTCTACCTCCTGAAATCGGTTTCCTGCAATTCTCCCCCCTTTCAACTCCTCTTGGCAGCCTTACTTCAATATATTTTTGGAAGATAGCTGTCCTTTATAACTCTGCAGTTTTGTGAATTACAGTCCCCCTGAGCTCCTTTCTTCAACTCGCTTTCTTGTGAGCTGGCCGCAACACCGCAGGATTGCTTCAGGCCCTAGTGTGGTTCCGGCATGGCACGCTGAGCCTTTGGTTAATTCCTCTTCCTGGTGGGAAATGAGAGTTAAATTTGCCCGTCTGGACACCTCCACCTAGTCTCTCATTGGTTCTCCCTATTCCTGTTCATTTTCCACAGAAATTGCAAACTGGGCCAAACAGGAGGTTAAAGGCACTGACTCTCCAAGTGGGGAGAGTGTTATTAAAGCGTCTGGAATGTTGCACCCGAGTACCAGGAAACGAAAATTGAGACACATTTGAACACGTTTTCCGATCACACGGTGGATCATACTCTGGGTTCCACATGCATGTTTTAGCTGAAGGAAGAATCCCTTAAACAGGGAGAGTTGAGACCCATGGAATGGGTACCATGCTATATGACTTCAAAGGGTCTGCATTTGCTCACCGAACCTCACCAATCCTATCACTGCTGCGTTTATGCCGCTGTACACACGCTTGATTCTCTTTCGGAGACATATAAATCCATAGGTTTTAAGATTCTTACTAGTCAGGTAGATTCTTACTAGTCAGGTATATTCTTAGGCGTTTAATATGGGGTGTTGAGTCCACTTCGTTGAGCAAGGAGTAGCTCTTGTCTATTACATATTTGGCTTATGGAACGGTATCTGTGCTCATTTCAATCTCTGGTTTTATGCAGCACCCCAACTCACCAGTCCCCTTAAGCAAGCATAAGTTGGTTTTCTACATTTGACACCCTGTTCTGTTTTGTAATTCAGTTCTTGTGTAGCCAAGTTTACATTCCGTGTATTAGTGATATCTTATGATGTTTCTTTTTCTGTGTGACTAATTTCACTTAGAATCATCGTACCTGAATCCACTCATTATGCTGCTACGGGCCTGATGACGTAGATTTCATTGCTGAGTGATATTGCATTGTACGTAAGTACCACAGTTTCTTTATCCATTTTTCGCTTTCTGTGATATTGAACTTGTACCGTAAACGAGGTTCTTGTAAACAGAGCCGTCCCAAACTTTGGGGTGGCTGTGTCTTTTTGATTTTAATTTCCCTAAGCTATAGGACCATAAGTGGAAGTGCCCTAGGCTCTGTTGCTTTGTTTTTTGGATGTCAGGAAACACCATACACTTCTCCAGAGTGGCTGCTGGCAATTTACATCCCGCCCATCAGCATAACTAGTCTCCCAGTTCTCCATGGCCTGTCCTGCCTTTCTGGAATTTACACTTTTTTCAGATGGCCCTTTGACCGGGGGGCAGTGAGACTTCATTGTAGTGCAGATTTCCTTTGCAAGCTTGCTTGGTTGGCCAAGAAGGGCGTATGCGTTTTTTCCTGAATATATTCAGAAAAAAACGCATACACCCTTTTTGGCCAAGTGCATCATTGTGGACGTTATGCCTCTTTTCCTATGCTTTACATGCAATTCCAGTCTACCTCCTGAAATCGGTTTCCTGCAATTCTGCCCTGCTTTCAACTCCTCTTGGCATCCTAATTCAATATATTTTTGGAAGATAGCTGTCATTTATAACTCTGCAGGTTTGTGAATTACAGTGCCCCTGAGCTCCTTTCTTCAACTCGCTTTCTTGTGAGCTGGCCGCAACACCGCAGGATTGCTTCAGGCCCTAGTTTGGTTCCGGCACGGCATGCTGAGCCTTTGGTTAATTCCTCTTCCTGGTGGGAAATGAGAGTTAAATTGGCCCGTCCGGACACCTCCACCTAGTCTCTCATTGGTTCTCCCTATTCCTGTTCATCTTCCGCAGAAATTGCTAACTGGGCCAAACAGGAGGTTAAAGGCACTGACTCTCCAAGTGGGGAGAGTGTTAGTAAAGCGTCTGGAATGTTGCACCCGAGTACCAGGGGACGAAAACTGAGACACATTTGAACACGTTTTCCGACCACATGGTGGATCATACTCTGGGTTCCACATGCATGTTTTAGCTGAAGGAAGAATCCCTTAAACATGGAGAGTTGAGACCCATGGAATGGGTACCATGCAATATGACTTCAAAGGGTCTGCATTTGCTCACCGAACCTCACCAATCCTATCACTGCTGCGTTTATGCCGCTGTACACACGCTTGATTCTCTTTCGGAGACATATAAATCCATAGGTTTTAAGATTCTTACTAGTCAGGTAGATTCTTACTAGTCAGGTATATTCTTAGGCGTTTAATATGGGGTGTTGAGTCCACTTCGTTGAGCAAGGAGTAGCTCTTGTCTATTACATATTTGGCTTATGGAACGGTATCTGTGCTCATTTCAATCTCTGGTTTTATGCAGCACCCCAACTCACCCGTCCCCTTAAGCAAGCATAAGTTGGTTTTCTACATTTGACACCCTGTTCTGTTTTGTAATTCAGTTCTTGTGTAGCCAAGTTTACATTCCGTGTATTAGTGATATCTTATGATGTTTCTTTTTCTGTGTGACTAATTTCACTTAGAATCATCGTACCTGAATCCACTCATTATGCTGCTACGGGCCTGATGACATAGATTTCATTGCTGAGTGATATTGCATTGTACGTAAGTACCACAATTTCTTTATCCATTTTTCGCTTTCTGTGATATTGAACTTGTACCGTAAACGAGGTTCTTGTAAACAGAGCCGTCCCAAACTTTGGGGTGGCTGTGTCTTTTTGATTTTAATTTCCCTAAGCTATAGGACCATAAGTGGAAGTGCCCTAGGCTCTGTTGCTTTGTTTTTTGGATGTTTCAGGAAACACCATACACTTCTCCAGAGTGGCTGCTGGCAATTTACATCGCGCCCATCAGCATAACTAGGCTCCCAGTTCTCCATGGCCTGTCCTGCCTTTCTGGATTTTACACTTTTTTCAGATGGCCCTTTTGACCTGGGGGCAGTGAGACTTCATTGTAGTGCAGATTTCCTTTGCAAGCTTGCTTGGTTGGCCAAAAAGGGCGTATGCGTTTTTCCCTGAATATATTCAGGAAAAAACGCATACGCCCTTTTTGGCCAAGTGTATCATTGTGGACGTTCTGCCTCTTTTCCTATGCTTTACATGCAATTCCAGTCTACCTCCTGAAATCGGTTTCCTGCAATTCTGCCCCGCTTTCAACTCCTCTTGGCAGCCTTACTTCAATATATTTTTGGAAGATAGCTGTCATTTATAACTCTGCAGGTTTGTGAATTACAGTGCCCCTGAGCTCCTTTCTTCAACTCGCTTTCTTGTGAGCTGGCCGCAACACCGCAGGATTGCTTCAGGCCCTAGTTTGGTTCCGGCACGGCATGCTGAGCCTTTGGTTAATTCCTCTTCCTGGTGGGAAATGAGAGTTAAATTTGCCCGTCCGGACACCTCCACCTAGTCTCTCATTGGTTCTCCCTATTCCTGTTCATTTTCCACAGAAATTGCAAACTGGGCCAAACAGGAGGTTAAAGGCACTGACTCTCCAAGTGGGGAGAGTGTTATTAAAGCGTCTGGAATGTTGCACCCGAGTACCAGGAAACGAAAATTGAGACACATTTGAACACGTTTTCCGATCACACGGTGGATCATACTCTGGGTTCCACATGCATGTTTTAGCTGAAGGAAGAATCCCTTAAACAGGGAGAGTTGAGACCCATGGAATGGGTACCATGCTATATGACTTCAAAGGGTCTGCATTTGCTCACCGAACCTCACCAATCCTATCACTGCTGCGTTTATGCCGCTGTACACACGCTTGATTCTCTTTCGGAGACATATAAATCCATAGGTTTTAAGATTCTTACTAGTCAGGTAGATTCTTACTAGTCAGGTATATTCTTAGGCGTTTAATATGGGGTGTTGAGTCCACTTCGTTGAGCAAGGAGTAGCTCTTGTCTATTACATATTTGGCTTATGGAACGGTATCTGTGCTCATTTCAATCTCTGGTTTTATGCAGCACCCCAACTCACCAGTCCCCTTAAGCAAGCATAAGTTGGTTTTCTACATTTGACACCCTGTTCTGTTTTGTAATTCAGTTCTTGTGTAGCCAAGTTTACATTCCGTGTATTAGTGATATCTTATGATGTTTCTTTTTCTGTGTGACTAATTTCACTTAGAATCATCGTACCTGAATCCACTCATTATGCTGCTACGGGCCTGATGACGTAGATTTCATTGCTGAGTGATATTGCATTGTACGTAAGTACCACAGTTTCTTTATCCATTTTTCGCTTTCTGTGATATTGAACTTGTACCGTAAACGAGGTTCTTGTAAACAGAGCCGTCCCAAACTTTGGGGTGGCTGTGTCTTTTTGATTTTAATTTCCCTAAGCTATAGGACCATAAGTGGAAGTGCCCTAGGCTCTGTTGCTTTGTTTTTTGGATGTCAGGAAACACCATACACTTCTCCAGAGTGGCTGCTGGCAATTTACATCCCGCCCATCAGCATAACTAGTCTCCCAGTTCTCCATGGCCTGTCCTGCCTTTCTGGAATTTACACTTTTTTCAGATGGCCCTTTGACCGGGGGGCAGTGAGACTTCATTGTAGTGCAGATTTCCTTTGCAAGCTTGCTTGGTTGGCCAAGAAGGGCGTATGCGTTTTTTCCTGAATATATTCAGAAAAAAACGCATACACCCTTTTTGGCCAAGTGCATCATTGTGGACGTTATGCCTCTTTTCCTATGCTTTACATGCAATTCCAGTCTACCTCCTGAAATCGGTTTCCTGCAATTCTGCCCTGCTTTCAACTCCTCTTGGCATCCTAATTCAATATATTTTTGGAAGATAGCTGTCATTTATAACTCTGCAGGTTTGTGAATTACAGTGCCCCTGAGCTCCTTTCTTCAACTCGCTTTCTTGTGAGCTGGCCGCAACACCGCAGGATTGCTTCAGGCCCTAGTTTGGTTCCGGCACGGCATGCTGAGCCTTTGGTTAATTCCTCTTCCTGGTGGGAAATGAGAGTTAAATTGGCCCGTCCGGACACCTCCACCTAGTCTCTCATTGGTTCTCCCTATTCCTGTTCATCTTCCGCAGAAATTGCTAACTGGGCCAAACAGGAGGTTAAAGGCACTGACTCTCCAAGTGGGGAGAGTGTTAGTAAAGCGTCTGGAATGTTGCACCCGAGTACCAGGGGACGAAAACTGAGACACATTTGAACACGTTTTCCGACCACATGGTGGATCATACTCTGGGTTCCACATGCATGTTTTAGCTGAAGGAAGAATCCCTTAAACATGGAGAGTTGAGACCCATGGAATGGGTACCATGCAATATGACTTCAAAGGGTCTGCATTTGCTCACCGAACCTCACCAATCCTATCACTGCTGCGTTTATGCCGCTGTACACACGCTTGATTCTCTTTCGGAGACATATAAATCCATAGGTTTTAAGATTCTTACTAGTCAGGTAGATTCTTACTAGTCAGGTATATTCTTAGGCGTTTAATATGGGGTGTTGAGTCCACTTCGTTGAGCAAGGAGTAGCTCTTGTCTATTACATATTTGGCTTATGGAACGGTATCTGTGCTCATTTCAATCTCTGGTTTTATGCAGCACCCCAACTCACCCGTCCCCTTAAGCAAGCATAAGTTGGTTTTCTACATTTGACACCCTGTTCTGTTTTGTAATTCAGTTCTTGTGTAGCCAAGTTTACATTCCGTGTATTAGTGATATCTTATGATGTTTCTTTTTCTGTGTGACTAATTTCACTTAGAATCATCGTACCTGAATCCACTCATTATGCTGCTACGGGCCTGATGACATAGATTTCATTGCTGAGTGATATTGCATTGTACGTAAGTACCACAATTTCTTTATCCATTTTTCGCTTTCTGTGATATTGAACTTGTACCGTAAACGAGGTTCTTGTAAACAGAGCCGTCCCAAACTTTGGGGTGGCTGTGTCTTTTTGATTTTAATTTCCCTAAGCTATAGGACCATAAGTGGAAGTGCCCTAGGCTCTGTTGCTTTGTTTTTTGGATGTTTCAGGAAACACCATACACTTCTCCAGAGTGGCTGCTGGCAATTTACATCGCGCCCATCAGCATAACTAGGCTCCCAGTTCTCCATGGCCTGTCCTGCCTTTCTGGATTTTACACTTTTTTCAGATGGCCCTTTTGACCTGGGGGCAGTGAGACTTCATTGTAGTGCAGATTTCCTTTGCAAGCTTGCTTGGTTGGCCAAAAAGGGCGTATGCGTTTTTCCCTGAATATATTCAGGAAAAAACGCATACGCCCTTTTTGGCCAAGTGTATCATTGTGGACGTTCTGCCTCTTTTCCTATGCTTTACATGCAATTCCAGTCTACCTCCTGAAATCGGTTTCCTGCAATTCTGCCCCGCTTTCAACTCCTCTTGGCAGCCTTACTTCAATATATTTTTGGAAGATAGCTGTCATTTATAACTCTGCAGGTTTGTGAATTACAGTGCCCCTGAGCTCCTTTCTTCAACTCGCTTTCTTGTGAGCTGGCCGCAACACCGCAGGATTGCTTCAGGCCCTAGTTTGGTTCCGGCACGGCATGCTGAGCCTTTGGTTAATTCCTCTTCCTGGTGGGAAATGAGAGTTAAATTTGCCCGTCCGGACACCTCCACCTAGTCTCTCATTGGTTCTCCCTATTCCTGTTCATTTTCCACAGAAATTGCAAACTGGGCCAAACAGGAGGTTAAAGGCACTGACTCTCCAAGTGGGGAGAGTGTTAGTAAAGCGTCTGGAATGTTGCACCCGAGTACCAGGGGAGGAAAACTGAGACACATTTGAACACGTTTCCCGATCACACGGTGGATCATACTCTGGGTTCCACATGCATGTTTTAGCTGAAGGAAGAATCCATTAAACCTGGAGAGTTGAGACCTATGGAATGGGTACCATGCAATATGACTTCAAAGGGTCTGCATTTGCTCACCGAACCTCACCAATCCTATCACTGCTGCGTTTATGCCGCTGTACACACGCTTGATTCTCTTTCGGAGACATATAAATCCATAGGTTTTAAGATTCTTACTAGTCAGGTAGATTCTTACTAGTCAGGTATATTCTTAGGCGTTTAATATGGGGTGTTGAGTCCACTTCGTTGAGCAAGGAGTAGCTCTTGTCTATTACATATTTGGCTTATGGAACGGTATCTGTGCTCATTTCAATCTCTGGTTTTATGCAGCAACCCAACTCACCAGTCCCCTTAAGCAAGCATAAGTTGGTTTTCTACATTTGACACCCTGTTCTGTTTTGTAATTCAGTTCTTGTGTAGCCAAGTTTACATTCCGTGTATTAGTGATATCTTATGATGTTTCTTTTTCTGTGTGACTAATTTCACTTAGAATCATCGTACCTGAATCCACTCATTATGCTGCTACGGGCCTGATGACATAGATTTCATTGCTGAGTGATATTGCATTGTACGTAAGTACGACAGTTTCTCTATCCATTTTTCGCTTTCTGTGATATTGAACTTGTACCGTAAACGAGGTTCTTGTAAACAGAGCCGTCCCAAACTTTGGGGTGGCTGTGTCTTTTTGATTTTAATTTCCCTAAGCTATAGGACCATAAGTGGAAGTGCCCTAGGCTCTGTTGCTTTGTTTTTTGGATGTTTCAGGAAACACCATACACTTCTCCAGAGTGGCTGCTGGCAATTTACATCGCGCCCATCAGCATAACTAGGCTCCCAGTTCTCCATGGCCTGTCCTGCCTTTCTGGATTTTACACTTTTTTCAGATGGCCCTTTTGACCGGGGGGCAGTGAGACTTCATTGTAGTGCAGATTTCCTTTGCAAGCTTGCTTGGTTGGTCAAAAAGGGCGTATGCGTTTTTTCCTGAATATATTCAGGAAAAAACGCATACGCCCTTTTTGGCCAAGTGCATCATTGTGGGCGTTCTGCCTCTTTTCCTATGCTTTACATGCAATTCCAGTCTACCTCCTGAAATCGGTTTCCTGCAATTCTGCCCTGCTTTCAACTCCTCTTGGCATCCTAATTCAATATATTTTTGGAAGATAGCTGTCATTTATAACTCTGCAGGTTTGTGAATTACAGTGCCCCTGAGCTCCTTTCTTCAACTCGCTTTCTTGTGAGCTGGCCGCAACACCGCAGGATTGTTTCAGGCCCTAGTTTGGTTCCGGCACGGCATGCTGAGCCTTTGGTTAATTCCTCTTCCTGGTGGGAAATGAGAGTTAAATTGGCCCGTCCGGACACCTCCACCTAATCTCTCATTGGTTCTCCCTATTCCTGTTCATCTTCCGCAGAAATTGCTAACTGGGCCAAACAGGAGGTTAAAGGCACTGACTCTCCAAGTGGGGAGAGTGTTAGTAAAGCGTCTGGAATGTTGCACCCGAGTACCAGGGGACGAAAACTGAGACACATTTGAACACGTTTTCCGACCACATGGTGGATCATACTCTGGGTTCCACATGCATGTTTTAGCTGAAGGAAGAATCCCTTAAACATGGAGAGTTGAGACCCATGGAATGGGTACCATGCAATATGACTTCAAAGGGTCTGCATTTGCTCACCGAACCTCACCAATCCTATCACTGCTGCGTTTATGCCGCTGTACACACACTTGATTCTCTTTCGGAGACATATAAATCCATAGGTTTTAAGATTCTTACTAGTCAGGTAGATTCTTACTAGTCAGGTATATTCTTAGGCGTTTAATATGGGGTGTTGAGTCCACTTCGTTGAGCAAGGAGTAGCTCTTGTCTATTACATATTTGGCTTATGGAACGGTATCTGTGCTCATTTCAATCTCTGGTTTTATGCAGCACCCCAACTCACCCGTCCCCTTAAGCAAGCATAAGTTGGTTTTCTACATTTGACACCCTGTTCTGTTTTGTAATTCAGTTCTTGTGTAGCCAAGTTTACATTCCGTGTATTAGTGATATCTTATGATGTTTCTTTTTCTGTGTGACTAATTTCACTTAGAATCATCGTACCTGAATCCACTCATTATGCTGCTACGGGCCTGATGACATAGATTTCATTGCTGAGTGATATTGCATTGTACGTAAGTACGACAGTTTCTTTATCCATTTTTCGCTTTCTGTGATATTGAACTTGTACCGTAAACGAGGTTCTTGTAAACAGAGCCGTCCCAAACTTTGGGGTGGCTGTGTCTTTTTGATTTTAATTTCCCTAAGCTATAGGACCATAAGTGGAAGTGCCCTAGGCTCTGTTGCTTTGTTTTTTGGATGTTTCAGGAAACACCATACACTTCTCCAGAGTGGCTGCTGGCAATTTACATCGCGCCCATCAGCATAACTAGGCTCCCAGTTCTCCATGGCCTGTCCTGCCTTTCTGGATTTTACACTTTTTTCAGATGGCCCTTTTGACCGGGGGGCAGTGAGACTTCATTGTAGTGCAGATTTCCTTTGCAAGCTTGCTTGGTTGGTCAAAAAGGGCGTATGCGTTTTTTCCTATATTCAGGAAAAAACGCATACGCCCTTTTTGGCCAAGTGCATCATTGTGGGCGTTCTGCCTCTTTTCCTATGCTTTACATGCAATTCCAGTCTACCTCCTGAAATCGGTTTCCTGCAATTCTGCCCTGCTTTCAACTCCTCTTGGCATCCTAATTCAATATATTTTTGGAAGATAGCTGTCATTTATAACTCTGCAGGTTTGTGAATTACAGTGCCCCTGAGCTCCTTTCTTCAACTCGCTTTCTTGTGAGCTGGCCGCAACACCGCAGGATTGTTTCAGGCCCTAGTTTGGTTCCGGCACGGCATGCTGAGCCTTTGGTTAATTCCTCTTCCTGGTGGGAAATGAGAGTTAAATTGGCCCGTCCGGACACCTCCACCTAATCTCTCATTGGTTCTCCCTATTCCTGTTCATCTTCCGCAGAAATTGCTAACTGGGCCAAACAGGAGGTTAAAGGCACTGACTCTCCAAGTGGGGAGAGTGTTAGTAAAGCGTCTGGAATGTTGCACCCGAGTACCAGGGGACGAAAACTGAGACACATTTGAACACGTTTTCCGACCACATGGTGGATCATACTCTGGGTTCCACATGCATGTTTTAGCTGAAGGAAGAATCCCTTAAACATGGAGAGTTGAGACCCATGGAATGGGTACCATGCAATATGACTTCAAAGGGTCTGCATTTGCTCACCGAACCTCACCAATCCTATCACTGCTGCGTTTATGCCGCTGTACACACACTTGATTCTCTTTCGGAGACATATAAATCCATAGGTTTTAAGATTCTTACTAGTCAGGTAGATTCTTACTAGTCAGGTATATTCTTAGGCGTTTAATATGGGGTGTTGAGTCCACTTCGTTGAGCAAGGAGTAGCTCTTGTCTATTACATATTTGGCTTATGGAACGGTATCTGTGCTCATTTCAATCTCTGGTTTTATGCAGCACCCCAACTCACCCGTCCCCTTAAGCAAGCATAAGTTGGTTTTCTACATTTGACACCCTGTTCTGTTTTGTAATTCAGTTCTTGTGTAGCCAAGTTTACATTCCGTGTATTAGTGATATCTTATGATGTTTCTTTTTCTGTGTGACTAATTTCACTTAGAATCATCGTACCTGAATCCACTCATTATGCTGCTACGGGCCTGATGACATAGATTTCATTGCTGAGTGATATTGCATTGTACGTAAGTACCACAATTTCTTTATCCATTTTTCGCTTTCTGTGATATTGAACTTGTACCGTAAACGAGGTTCTTGTAAACAGAGCCGTCCCAAACTTTGGGGTGGCTGTATCTTTTTGATTTTAATTTCCCTAAGCTATAGGACCATAAGTGGAAGTGCCCTAGGCTCTGTTGCTTTGTTTTTTGGATGTTTCAGGAAACACCATACACTTCTCCAGAGTGGCTGCTGGCAATTTACATCCCGCCCATCAGCATAACTAGGCTCCCAGTTCTCCATGGCCTGTCCTGCCTTTCTGGAATTTACACTTTTTTCAGATGGCCCTTTTGACCGGGGGGCAGTGAGACTTCATTGTAGTGCAGATTTCCTTTGCAAGCTTGCTTGGTTGGCCAAGAAGGGCGTATGCGTTTTTTCCTGAATATATTCAGAAAAAAACGCATACACCCTTTTTGGCCAAGTGCATCATTGTGGACGTTCTGCCTCTTTTCCTATGCTTTACATGCAATTCCAGTCTACCTCCTGAAATCGGTTTCCTGCAATTCTGCCCTGCTTTCAACTCCTCTTGGCATCCTAATTCAATATATTTTTGGAAGATAGCTGTCATTTATAACTCTGCAGGTTTGTGAATTACAGTGCCCCTGAGCTCCTTTCTTCAACTCGCTTTCTTGTGAGCTGGCCGCAACACCGCAGGATTGCTTCAGGCCCTAGTTTGGTTCCGGCACGGCATGCTGAGCCTTTGGTTAATTCCTCTTCCTGGTGGGAAATGAGAGTTAAATTGGCCCGTCCGGACACCTCCACCTAGTCTCTCATTGGTTCTCCCTATTCCTGTTCATCTTCCGCAGAAATTGCTAACTGGGCCAAACAGGAGGTTAAAGGCACTGACTCTCCAAGTGGGGAGAGTGTTAGTAAAGCGTCTGGAATGTTGCACCCGAGTACCAGGGGACGAAAACTGAGACACATTTGAACACGTTTTCCGACCACATGGTGGATCATACTCTGGGTTCCACATGCATGTTTTAGCTGAAGGAAGAATCCCTTAAACATGGAGAGTTGAGACCCATGGAATGGGTACCATGCAATATGACTTCAAAGGGTCTGCATTTGCTCACCGAACCTCACCAATCCTATCACTGCTGCGTTTATGCCGCTGTACACACGCTTGATTCTCTTTCGGAGACATATAAATCCATAGGTTTTAAGATTCTTACTAGTCAGGTAGATTCTTACTAGTCAGGTATATTCTTAGGCGTTTAATATGGGGTGTTGAGTCCACTTCGTTGAGCAAGGAGTAGCTCTTGTCTATTACATATTTGGCTTATGGAACGGTATCTGTGCTCATTTCAATCTCTGGTTTTATGCAGCACCCCAACTCACCCGTCCCCTTAAGCAAGCATAAGTTGGTTTTCTACATTTGACACCCTGTTCTGTTTTGTAATTCAGTTCTTGTGTAGCCAAGTTTACATTCCGTGTATTAGTGATATCTTATGATGTTTCTTTTTCTGTGTGACTAATTTCACTTAGAATCATCGTACCTGAATCCACTCATTATGCTGCTACGGGCCTGATGACATAGATTTCATTGCTGAGTGATATTGCATTGTACGTAAGTACCACAATTTCTTTATCCATTTTTCGCTTTCTGTGATATTGAACTTGTACCGTAAACGAGGTTCTTGTAAACAGAGCCGTCCCAAACTTTGGGGTGGCTGTGTCTTTTTGATTTTAATTTCCCTAAGCTATAGGACCATAAGTGGAAGTGCCCTAGGCTCTGTTGCTTTGTTTTTTGGATGTTTCAGGAAACACCATACACTTCTCCAGAGTGGCTGCTGGCAATTTACATCGCGCCCATCAGCATAACTAGGCTCCCAGTTCTCCATGGCCTGTCCTGCCTTTCTGGATTTTACACTTTTTTCAGATGGCCCTTTTGACCGGGGGGCAGTGAGACTTCATTGTAGTGCAGATTTCCTTTGCAAGCTTGCTTGGTTGGTCAAAAAGGGCGTATGCGTTTTTTCCTGAATATATTCAGGAAAAAACGCATACGCCCTTTTTGGCCAAGTGCATCATTGTGGGCGTTCTGCCTCTTTTCCTATGCTTTACATGCAATTCCAGTCTACCTCCTGAAATCGGTTTCCTGCAATTCTGCCCTGCTTTCAACTCCTCTTGGCATCCTAATTCAATATATTTTTGGAAGATAGCTGTCATTTATAACTCTGCAGGTTTGTGAATTACAGTGCCCCTGAGCTCCTTTCTTCAACTCGCTTTCTTGTGAGCTGGCCGCAACACCGCAGGATTGTTTCAGGCCCTAGTTTGGTTCCGGCACGGCATGCTGAGCCTTTGGTTAATTCCTCTTCCTGGTGGGAAATGAGAGTTAAATTGGCCCGTCCGGACACCTCCACCTAATCTCTCATTGGTTCTCCCTATTCCTGTTCATCTTCCGCAGAAATTGCTAACTGGGCCAAACAGGAGGTTAAAGGCACTGACTCTCCAAGTGGGGAGAGTGTTAGTAAAGCGTCTGGAATGTTGCACCCGAGTACCAGGGGACGAAAACTGAGACACATTTGAACACGTTTTCCGACCACATGGTGGATCATACTCTGGGTTCCACATGCATGTTTTAGCTGAAGGAAGAATCCCTTAAACATGGAGAGTTGAGACCCATGGAATGGGTACCATGCAATATGACTTCAAAGGGTCTGCATTTGCTCACCGAACCTCACCAATCCTATCACTGCTGCGTTTATGCCGCTGTACACACACTTGATTCTCTTTCGGAGACATATAAATCCATAGGTTTTAAGATTCTTACTAGTCAGGTAGATTCTTACTAGTCAGGTATATTCTTAGGCGTTTAATATGGGGTGTTGAGTCCACTTCGTTGAGCAAGGAGTAGCTCTTGTCTATTACATATTTGGCTTATGGAACGGTATCTGTGCTCATTTCAATCTCTGGTTTTATGCAGCACCCCAACTCACCCGTCCCCTTAAGCAAGCATAAGTTGGTTTTCTACATTTGACACCCTGTTCTGTTTTGTAATTCAGTTCTTGTGTAGCCAAGTTTACATTCCGTGTATTAGTGATATCTTATGATGTTTCTTTTTCTGTGTGACTAATTTCACTTAGAATCATCGTACCTGAATCCACTCATTATGCTGCTACGGGCCTGATGACATAGATTTCATTGCTGAGTGATATTGCATTGTACGTAAGTACGACAGTTTCTTTATCCATTTTTCGCTTTCTGTGATATTGAACTTGTACCGTAAACGAGGTTCTTGTAAACAGAGCCGTCCCAAACTTTGGGGTGGCTGTGTCTTTTTGATTTTAATTTCCCTAAGCTATAGGACCATAAGTGGAAGTGCCCTAGGCTCTGTTGCTTTGTTTTTTGGATGTTTCAGGAAACACCATACACTTCTCCAGAGTGGCTGCTGGCAATTTACATCGCGCCCATCAGCATAACTAGGCTCCCAGTTCTCCATGGCCTGTCCTGCCTTTCTGGATTTTACACTTTTTTCAGATGGCCCTTTTGACCGGGGGGCAGTGAGACTTCATTGTAGTGCAGATTTCCTTTGCAAGCTTGCTTGGTTGGTCAAAAAGGGCGTATGCGTTTTTTCCTATATTCAGGAAAAAACGCATACGCCCTTTTTGGCCAAGTGCATCATTGTGGGCGTTCTGCCTCTTTTCCTATGCTTTACATGCAATTCCAGTCTACCTCCTGAAATCGGTTTCCTGCAATTCTGCCCTGCTTTCAACTCCTCTTGGCATCCTAATTCAATATATTTTTGGAAGATAGCTGTCATTTATAACTCTGCAGGTTTGTGAATTACAGTGCCCCTGAGCTCCTTTCTTCAACTCGCTTTCTTGTGAGCTGGCCGCAACACCGCAGGATTGTTTCAGGCCCTAGTTTGGTTCCGGCACGGCATGCTGAGCCTTTGGTTAATTCCTCTTCCTGGTGGGAAATGAGAGTTAAATTGGCCCGTCCGGACACCTCCACCTAATCTCTCATTGGTTCTCCCTATTCCTGTTCATCTTCCGCAGAAATTGCTAACTGGGCCAAACAGGAGGTTAAAGGCACTGACTCTCCAAGTGGGGAGAGTGTTAGTAAAGCGTCTGGAATGTTGCACCCGAGTACCAGGGGACGAAAACTGAGACACATTTGAACACGTTTTCCGACCACATGGTGGATCATACTCTGGGTTCCACATGCATGTTTTAGCTGAAGGAAGAATCCCTTAAACATGGAGAGTTGAGACCCATGGAATGGGTACCATGCAATATGACTTCAAAGGGTCTGCATTTGCTCACCGAACCTCACCAATCCTATCACTGCTGCGTTTATGCCGCTGTACACACACTTGATTCTCTTTCGGAGACATATAAATCCATAGGTTTTAAGATTCTTACTAGTCAGGTAGATTCTTACTAGTCAGGTATATTCTTAGGCGTTTAATATGGGGTGTTGAGTCCACTTCGTTGAGCAAGGAGTAGCTCTTGTCTATTACATATTTGGCTTATGGAACGGTATCTGTGCTCATTTCAATCTCTGGTTTTATGCAGCACCCCAACTCACCCGTCCCCTTAAGCAAGCATAAGTTGGTTTTCTACATTTGACACCCTGTTCTGTTTTGTAATTCAGTTCTTGTGTAGCCAAGTTTACATTCCGTGTATTAGTGATATCTTATGATGTTTCTTTTTCTGTGTGACTAATTTCACTTAGAATCATCGTACCTGAATCCACTCATTATGCTGCTACGGGCCTGATGACATAGATTTCATTGCTGAGTGATATTGCATTGTACGTAAGTACCACAATTTCTTTATCCATTTTTCGCTTTCTGTGATATTGAACTTGTACCGTAAACGAGGTTCTTGTAAACAGAGCCGTCCCAAACTTTGGGGTGGCTGTATCTTTTTGATTTTAATTTCCCTAAGCTATAGGACCATAAGTGGAAGTGCCCTAGGCTCTGTTGCTTTGTTTTTTGGATGTTTCAGGAAACACCATACACTTCTCCAGAGTGGCTGCTGGCAATTTACATCCCGCCCATCAGCATAACTAGGCTCCCAGTTCTCCATGGCCTGTCCTGCCTTTCTGGAATTTACACTTTTTTCAGATGGCCCTTTTGACCGGGGGGCAGTGAGACTTCATTGTAGTGCAGATTTCCTTTGCAAGCTTGCTTGGTTGGCCAAGAAGGGCGTATGCGTTTTTTCCTGAATATATTCAGAAAAAAACGCATACACCCTTTTTGGCCAAGTGCATCATTGTGGACGTTCTGCCTCTTTTCCTATGCTTTACATGCAATTCCAGTCTACCTCCTGAAATCGGTTTCCTGCAATTCTGCCCTGCTTTCAACTCCTCTTGGCATCCTAATTCAATATATTTTTGGAAGATAGCTGTCATTTATAACTCTGCAGGTTTGTGAATTACAGTGCCCCTGAGCTCCTTTCTTCAACTCGCTTTCTTGTGAGCTGGCCGCAACACCGCAGGATTGCTTCAGGCCCTAGTTTGGTTCCGGCACGGCATGCTGAGCCTTTGGTTAATTCCTCTTCCTGGTGGGAAATGAGAGTTAAATTGGCCCGTCCGGACACCTCCACCTAGTCTCTCATTGGTTCTCCCTATTCCTGTTCATCTTCCGCAGAAATTGCTAACTGGGCCAAACAGGAGGTTAAAGGCACTGACTCTCCAAGTGGGGAGAGTGTTAGTAAAGCGTCTGGAATGTTGCACCCGAGTACCAGGGGACGAAAACTGAGACACATTTGAACACGTTTTCCGACCACATGGTGGATCATACTCTGGGTTCCACATGCATGTTTTAGCTGAAGGAAGAATCCCTTAAACATGGAGAGTTGAGACCCATGGAATGGGTACCATGCAATATGACTTCAAAGGGTCTGCATTTGCTCACCGAACCTCACCAATCCTATCACTGCTGCGTTTATGCCGCTGTACACACGCTTGATTCTCTTTCGGAGACATATAAATCCATAGGTTTTAAGATTCTTACTAGTCAGGTAGATTCTTACTAGTCAGGTATATTCTTAGGCGTTTAATATGGGGTGTTGAGTCCACTTCGTTGAGCAAGGAGTAGCTCTTGTCTATTACATATTTGGCTTATGGAACGGTATCTGTGCTCATTTCAATCTCTGGTTTTATGCAGCACCCCAACTCACCCGTCCCCTTAAGCAAGCATAAGTTGGTTTTCTACATTTGACACCCTGTTCTGTTTTGTAATTCAGTTCTTGTGTAGCCAAGTTTACATTCCGTGTATTAGTGATATCTTATGATGTTTCTTTTTCTGTGTGACTAATTTCACTTAGAATCATCGTACCTGAATCCACTCATTATGCTGCTACGGGCCTGATGACATAGATTTCATTGCTGAGTGATATTGCATTGTACGTAAGTACCACAATTTCTTTATCCATTTTTCGCTTTCTGTGATATTGAACTTGTACCGTAAACGAGGTTCTTGTAAACAGAGCCGTCCCAAACTTTGGGGTGGCTGTGTCTTTTTGATTTTAATTTCCCTAAGCTATAGGACCATAAGTGGAAGTGCCCTAGGCTCTGTTGCTTTGTTTTTTGGATGTTTCAGGAAACACCATACACTTCTCCAGAGTGGCTGCTGGCAATTTACATCGCGCCCATCAGCATAACTAGGCTCCCAGTTCTCCATGGCCTGTCCTGCCTTTCTGGATTTTACACTTTTTTCAGATGGCCCTTTTGACCTGGGGGCAGTGAGACTTCATTGTAGTGCAGATTTCCTTTGCAAGCTTGCTTGGTTGGCCAAAAAGGGCGTATGCGTTTTTCCCTGAATATATTCAGGAAAAAACGCATACGCCCTTTTTGGCCAAGTGTATCATTGTGGACGTTCTGCCTCTTTTCCTATGCTTTACATGCAATTCCAGTCTACCTCCTGAAATCGGTTTCCTGCAATTCTGCCCCGCTTTCAACTCCTCTTGGCAGCCTTACTTCAATATATTTTTGGAAGATAGCTGTCATTTATAACTCTGCAGGTTTGTGAATTACAGTGCCCCTGAGCTCCTTTCTTCAACTCGCTTTCTTGTGAGCTGGCCGCAACACCGCAGGATTGCTTCAGGCCCTAGTTTGGTTCCGGCACGGCATGCTGAGCCTTTGGTTAATTCCTCTTCCTGGTGGGAAATGAGAGTTAAATTTGCCCGTCCGGACACCTCCACCTAGTCTCTCATTGGTTCTCCCTATTCCTGTTCATTTTCCACAGAAATTGCAAACTGGGCCAAACAGGAGGTTAAAGGCACTGACTCTCCAAGTGGGGAGAGTGTTAGTAAAGCGTCTGGAATGTTGCACCCGAGTACCAGGGGACGAAAACTGAGACACATTTGAACACGTTTCCCGATCACACGGTGGATCATACTCTGGGTTCCACATGCATGTTTTAGCTGAAGGAAGAATCCATTAAACCTGGAGAGTTGAGACCTATGGAATGGGTACCATGCAATATGACTTCAAAGGGTCTGCATTTGCTCACCGAACCTCACCAATCCTATCACTGCTGCGTTTATGCCGCTGTACACACGCTTGATTCTCTTTCGGAGACATATAAATCCATAGGTTTTAAGATTCTTACTAGTCAGGTAGATTCTTACTAGTCAGGTATATTCTTAGGCGTTTAATATGGGGTGTTGAGTCCACTTCGTTGAGCAAGGAGTAGCTCTTGTCTATTACATATTTGGCTTATGGAACGGTATCTGTGCTCATTTCAATCTCTGGTTTTATGCAGCAACCCAACTCACCAGTCCCCTTAAGCAAGCATAAGTTGGTTTTCTACATTTGACACCCTGTTCTGTTTTGTAATTCAGTTCTTGTGTAGCCAAGTTTACATTCCGTGTATTAGTGATATCTTATGATGTTTCTTTTTCTGTGTGACTAATTTCACTTAGAATCATCGTACCTGAATCCACTCATTATGCTGCTACGGGCCTGATGACATAGATTTCATTGCTGAGTGATATTGCATTGTACGTAAGTACGACAGTTTCTCTATCCATTTTTCGCTTTCTGTGATATTGAACTTGTACCGTAAACGAGGTTCTTGTAAACAGAGCCGTCCCAAACTTTGGGGTGGCTGTGTCTTTTTGATTTTAATTTCCCTAAGCTATAGGACCATAAGTGGAAGTGCCCTAGGCTCTGTTGCTTTGTTTTTTGGATGTTTCAGGAAACACCATACACTTCTCCAGAGTGGCTGCTGGCAATTTACATCGCGCCCATCAGCATAACTAGGCTCCCAGTTCTCCATGGCCTGTCCTGCCTTTCTGGATTTTACACTTTTTTCAGATGGCCCTTTTGACCGGGGGGCAGTGAGACTTCATTGTAGTGCAGATTTCCTTTGCAAGCTTGCTTGGTTGGTCAAAAAGGGCGTATGCGTTTTTTCCTGAATATATTCAGGAAAAAACGCATACGCCCTTTTTGGCCAAGTGCATCATTGTGGGCGTTCTGCCTCTTTTCCTATGCTTTACATGCAATTCCAGTCTACCTCCTGAAATCGGTTTCCTGCAATTCTGCCCTGCTTTCAACTCCTCTTGGCATCCTAATTCAATATATTTTTGGAAGATAGCTGTCATTTATAACTCTGCAGGTTTGTGAATTACAGTGCCCCTGAGCTCCTTTCTTCAACTCGCTTTCTTGTGAGCTGGCCGCAACACCGCAGGATTGTTTCAGGCCCTAGTTTGGTTCCGGCACGGCATGCTGAGCCTTTGGTTAATTCCTCTTCCTGGTGGGAAATGAGAGTTAAATTGGCCCGTCCGGACACCTCCACCTAATCTCTCATTGGTTCTCCCTATTCCTGTTCATCTTCCGCAGAAATTGCTAACTGGGCCAAACAGGAGGTTAAAGGCACTGACTCTCCAAGTGGGGAGAGTGTTAGTAAAGCGTCTGGAATGTTGCACCCGAGTACCAGGGGACGAAAACTGAGACACATTTGAACACGTTTTCCGACCACATGGTGGATCATACTCTGGGTTCCACATGCATGTTTTAGCTGAAGGAAGAATCCCTTAAACATGGAGAGTTGAGACCCATGGAATGGGTACCATGCAATATGACTTCAAAGGGTCTGCATTTGCTCACCGAACCTCACCAATCCTATCACTGCTGCGTTTATGCCGCTGTACACACACTTGATTCTCTTTCAGAGACATATAAATCCATAGGTTTTAAGATTCTTACTAGTCAGGTAGATTCTTACTAGTCAGGTATATTCTTAGGCGTTTAATATGGGGTGTTGAGTCCACTTCGTTGAGCAAGGAGTAGCTCTTGTCTATTACATATTTGGCTTATGGAACGGTATCTGTGCTCATTTCAATCTCTGGTTTTATGCAGCACCCCAACTCACCCGTCCCCTTAAGCAAGCATAAGTTGGTTTTCTACATTTGACACCCTGTTCTGTTTTGTAATTCAGTTCTTGTGTAGCCAAGTTTACATTCCGTGTATTAGTGATATCTTATGATGTTTCTTTTTCTGTGTGACTAATTTCACTTAGAATCATCGTACCTGAATCCACTCATTATGCTGCTACGGGCCTGATGACATAGATTTCATTGCTGAGTGATATTGCATTGTACGTAAGTACGACAGTTTCTTTATCCATTTTTCGCTTTCTGTGATATTGAACTTGTACCGTAAACGAGGTTCTTGTAAACAGAGCCGTCCCAAACTTTGGGGTGGCTGTGTCTTTTTGATTTTAATTTCCCTAAGCTATAGGACCATAAGTGGAAGTGCCCTAGGCTCTGTTGCTTTGTTTTTTGGATGTTTCAGGAAACACCATACACTTCTCCAGAGTGGCTGCTGGCAATTTACATCGCGCCCATCAGCATAACTAGGCTCCCAGTTCTCCATGGCCTGTCCTGCCTTTCTGGATTTTACACTTTTTTCAGATGGCCCTTTTGACCGGGGGGCAGTGAGACTTCATTGTAGTGCAGATTTCCTTTGCAAGCTTGCTTGGTTGGTCAAAAAGGGCGTATGCGTTTTTTCCTATATTCAGGAAAAAACGCATACGCCCTTTTTGGCCAAGTGCATCATTGTGGGCGTTCTGCCTCTTTTCCTATGCTTTACATGCAATTCCAGTCTACCTCCTGAAATCGGTTTCCTGCAATTCTGCCCTGCTTTCAACTCCTCTTGGCATCCTAATTCAATATATTTTTGGAAGATAGCTGTCATTTATAACTCTGCAGGTTTGTGAATTACAGTGCCCCTGAGCTCCTTTCTTCAACTCGCTTTCTTGTGAGCTGGCCGCAACACCGCAGGATTGTTTCAGGCCCTAGTTTGGTTCCGGCACGGCATGCTGAGCCTTTGGTTAATTCCTCTTCCTGGTGGGAAATGAGAGTTAAATTGGCCCGTCCGGACACCTCCACCTAATCTCTCATTGGTTCTCCCTATTCCTGTTCATCTTCCGCAGAAATTGCTAACTGGGCCAAACAGGAGGTTAAAGGCACTGACTCTCCAAGTGGGGAGAGTGTTAGTAAAGCGTCTGGAATGTTGCACCCGAGTACCAGGGGACGAAAACTGAGACACATTTGAACACGTTTTCCGACCACATGGTGGATCATACTCTGGGTTCCACATGCATGTTTTAGCTGAAGGAAGAATCCCTTAAACATGGAGAGTTGAGACCCATGGAATGGGTACCATGCAATATGACTTCAAAGGGTCTGCATTTGCTCACCGAACCTCACCAATCCTATCACTGCTGCGTTTATGCCGCTGTACACACACTTGATTCTCTTTCGGAGACATATAAATCCATAGGTTTTAAGATTCTTACTAGTCAGGTAGATTCTTACTAGTCAGGTATATTCTTAGGCGTTTAATATGGGGTGTTGAGTCCACTTCGTTGAGCAAGGAGTAGCTCTTGTCTATTACATATTTGGCTTATGGAACGGTATCTGTGCTCATTTCAATCTCTGGTTTTATGCAGCACCCCAACTCACCCGTCCCCTTAAGCAAGCATAAGTTGGTTTTCTACATTTGACACCCTGTTCTGTTTTGTAATTCAGTTCTTGTGTAGCCAAGTTTACATTCCGTGTATTAGTGATATCTTATGATGTTTCTTTTTCTGTGTGACTAATTTCACTTAGAATCATCGTACCTGAATCCACTCATTATGCTGCTACGGGCCTGATGACATAGATTTCATTGCTGAGTGATATTGCATTGTACGTAAGTACCACAATTTCTTTATCCATTTTTCGCTTTCTGTGATATTGAACTTGTACCGTAAACGAGGTTCTTGTAAACAGAGCCGTCCCAAACTTTGGGGTGGCTGTGTCTTTTTGATTTTCATTTCCCTAAGCTATAGGACCATAAGTGGAAGTGCCCTAGGCTCTGTTGCTTTGTTTTTTGGATGTTTCAGGAAACACCATACACTTCTCCAGAGTGGCTGCTGGCAATTTACATCCCGCCCATCAGCATAACTAGGCTCCCAGTTCTCCATGGCCTGTCCTGCCTTTCTGGATTTTACACTTTTTTCAGATGGCCCTTTTGACCGGGGGGCAGTGAGACTTCATTGTAGTGCAGATTTCCTTTGCAAGCTTGCTTGGTTGGTCAAAAAGGGCGTATGCGTTTTTTCCTGAATATATTCAGGAAAAAACGCATACGCCCTTTTTGGCCAAGTGCATCATTGTGGGCGTTCTGCCTCTTTTCCTATGCTTTACATGCAATTCCAGTGTACCTCCTGAAATCGGTTTACTGCAATTCTGCCCTGCTTTCAACTCCTCTTGGCATCCTAATTCAATATATTTTTGGAAGATAGCTGTCATTTATAACTGTGCAGGTTTGTGAATTACAGTGCCCCTGAGCTCCTTTCTTCAACTCGCTTTCTTGTGAGCTGGCCGCAACACCGCAGGATTGTTTCAGGCCCTAGTTTGGTTCCGGCACGGCATGCTGAGCCTTTGGTTAATTCCTCTTCCTGGTGGGAAATGAGAGTTAAATTGGCCCGTCCGGACACCTCCACCTAATCTCTCATTGGTTCTCCCTATTCCTGTTCATCTTCCGCAGAAATTGCTAACTGGGCCAAACAGGAGGTTAAAGGCACTGACTCTCCAAGTGGGGAGAGTGTTAGTAAAGCGTCTGGAATGTTGCACCCGAGTACCAGGGGACGAAAACTGAGACACATTTGAACACGTTTTCCGACCACATGGTGGATCATACTCTGGGTTCCACATGCATGTTTTAGCTGAAGGAAGAATCCCTTAAACATGGAGAGTTGAGACCCATGGAATGGGTACCATGCAATATGACTTCAAAGGGTCTGCATTTGCTCACCGAACCTCACCAATCCTATCACTGCTGCGTTTATGCCGCTGTACACACACTTGATTCTCTTTCGGAGACATATAAATCCATAGGTTTTAAGATTCTTACTAGTCAGGTAGATTCTTACTAGTCAGGTATATTCTTAGGCGTTTAATATGGGGTGTTGAGTCCACTTCGTTGAGCAAGGAGTAGCTCTTGTCTATTACATATTTGGCTTATGGAACGGTATCTGTGCTCATTTCAATCTCTGGTTTTATGCAGCACCCCAACTCACCCGTCCCCTTAAGCAAGCATAAGTTGGTTTTCTACATTTGACACCCTGTTCTGTTTTGTAATTCAGTTCTTGTGTAGCCAAGTTTACATTCCATGTATTAGTGATATCTTATGATGTTTCTTTTTCTGTGTGACTAATTTCACTTAGAATCATCGTACCTGAATCCACTCATTATGCTGCTACGGGCCTGATGACATAGATTTCATTGCTGAGTGATATTGCATTGTACGTAAGTACCACAATTTCTTTATCCATTTTTCGCTTTCTGTGATATTGAACTTGTACCGTAAACGAGGTTCTTGTAAACAGAGCCGTCCCAAACTTTGGGGTGGCTGTGTCTTTTTGATTTTAATTTCCCTAAGCTATAGGACCATAAGTGGAAGTGCCCTAGGCTCTGTTGCTTTGTTTTTTGGATGTTTCAGGAAACACCATACACTTCTCCAGAGTGGCTGCTGGCAATTTACATCCCGCCCATCAGCATAACTAGGCTCCCAGTTCTCCATGGCCTGTCCTGCCTTTCTGGATTTTACACTTTTTTCAGATGGCCCTTTTGACTGGGGGGCAGTGAGACTTCATTGTAGTGCAGATTTCCTTTGCAAGCTTGCTTGGTTGGCCAAAAAGGGCGTATGCGTTTTTTCCTGAATATATTCAGGAAAAAACGCATACGCCCTTTTTGACCAAGTGCATCATTGTGGACGTTCTGCCTCTTTTCCTATGCTTTACATGCAATTCCAGTCTACCTCCTGAAATCGGTTTCCTGCAATTCTGCCCTGCTTTCAACTCCTCTTTGCATCCTAATTCAATATAATTTTGGAAGATAGCTGTCATTTATAACTCTGCAGGTTTGTGAATTACAGTGCCCCTGAGCTCCTTTCTTCAACTCGCTTTCTTGTGAGCTGGCCGCAACACCGCAGGATTGCTTCTGGTCCTAGTGTGGTTCCGGCATGGCACGCTGAGCCTTTGGTTAATTCCTCTTCCTGGTGGGAAATGAGAGTTAAATTTGCCCGTCCAGACACCTCCACCTAATCTCTCATTGTTTCTCCCTATTCCTGTTCATTTTCCACAGAAATTGCAAATTGGGCCATACAGGAGGTTAAAGGCACTGACTCTCGAAGTGGGGAGAGTGTTAGTAAAGCGTCTGGAATGTTGCACCCGAGTACCAGGGGACGAAAACTGAGACACATTTGAACACGTTTCCCGATCACACGGTGGATCATACTCTGGGTTCCACATGCATGTTTTAGCTGAAGGAAGAATCCCTTAAACCTGGAGAGTTGAGACCCATGGAATGGGTACCATGCAATATGACTTCAAAGGGTCTGCATTTGCTCACCGAACCTCACCAATCCTATCACTGCTGCGTTTATGCCGCTGTACACACGCTTGATTCTCTTTCGGAGACATATAAATCTATAGGTTTTAAGATTCTTACTAGTCAGGTAGATTCTTACTAGTCAGGTATATTCCTAGGCGTTTAATATAGGGTGTTGAGTCCACTTCGTTGAGCAAGGGGTACCTTTTGTCTATTATATTTTTGGCTTATGGAACGGTATCTGTGCCAATTTTAATCTCTGGTTTCATGCAGCACCCCATATCGGCTTTCCCCTTAAGCAAGGATAAGTTGGTTTTCTACATTTTTGACCCTGTTCTGTTTTGTAATTCAGTTCCTGTGTAGCCAAGTTTACATTCCGTGTAGTAGTGATATCTTATGATGTTTCTTTTTCTGTGTGACTAATTTCACTTAGAATCATCGTACCTGAATCCACTCATTATGCTGCTCCGGGCCTGATGACATAGATTTCATTGCTGAGTGATATTGCATTGTACGTAAGTACCACAACTTCTTTATCCATTTTTCGCTTTTTGCGATATTTAACTTGTACCGTAAACGAGGTTCTTGTAAACAGAGCCATCCCAAACTTTGGGGTGGCTGTGTCTTTTTGATTTTAATTTCCCTAAGCTATAGGACCATAAGTGGAAGTGCCCTAGGCTCTGTTGCTTAGTTTTTTGGATGTTTCAGGAAACACCATACACTTCTCCAGAGTGTCTGTTGGCCATTTACATCTCGCCCATCAGCATAACAAGGCTCCAAGTTCTCCATGGCCTGTCCTGCCTTTCTGGATTTTACACTTTTTTCAGAAGGCCCTTTGACCAGGGGGCAGTGAGACTTCATTGTAGTGCAGATTTCCTTTGCGAGCTTGCTTGGTTGGCCAGAAAGGGCGTATGCGTTTCTTCCTGAATATATTCAGGAAAGAACGCATACGCCCTTTTTGGCCAAGTGCATCATTGTCGACGTTCTGAGTCTTTTCATATGTTTTCAGTGCAATTCCAGTCTACCTCCTGAAATCGGTTTCCTGCAGTTCTGCCTTGCTCTCAGTTCCTCTTCATAGCCTTACCTCAATATACGTTTGGAAAATAGTTGGCCTTTATAACTCTGCAGGTTTTTCAATTGCAGTGGCCCTTAGCTCCATTTTTCAGCTCTTATTTTTGTGATCTTGCCTCATATCCACAGGATTTCTTCAGGCCCTATTCTTCTTCTGGGGCGCCTTGCTCTGCCTTTGGTTAATTCTTCTTCCTGATGTGAAATTAGAGTGACATGTGCCCATTGAAACCGCTACAGCTATTTTCTCACTGGTTCCCCCTATTCCCATTCATCCTCCGCACTAACTGCAGACTGTGCGATACTGGAACTTAAAGGCATTGACTCTCCATGTGGAGATGTTGTTAGTAAAGTGGCTGGAATGTTGATCCGGAGCCCCAGGAGAGGAAAATGAGGTGCATTTTAGAAACCTTTCCCGATCATATGGTATACCATCTGCTGGATTTCCCATGCATGGTTTAGCTGTAGGAAGATTCCCTTCAACTTGGAGTGTTGGGACCCTTGGAATAAGTAGCATGAAGTATTGCATTAAACTTTCGGCAGTTGCTCACCAAAGCTCTCCAATCCTTTCAGCCCCAAGTGTCCAGCCTTATGTCTTATCCAGCTGTGGGTTTATATGTGGTCATTCCAGGTTGCATCACAGCCCCTGAGCGAATTTTGTAAGAATTTTTCTCTCTTTCATTGTTTCTGCGTTTTGGTTTTAAAATTTATTTCTATAATGGGGTTTAGCTCATTTTCACTGCTGTGTTTGTGCCGCTCTGCGCACACTTGATTCCCTTATGGAGATATATCAATACATGGGTTTTAAGATTCTTATTACTCAGATATATTTCTCTGTGGTGTATAGGGTGTGTTGAGGCCAGTTCATTGAGCAAGGTGTAGATCTTGTCTGATACCTATTTGGTTTATTGAACGGTATCTGTGCTAATTTCAAACTCTGGTTTTATGCATCACCCCACCTCTCCTTTCCCCTTAAGCTGACATAAGTGTGTTTTCTAAATGTGAGACACTGTTCTGTTTTGTCATTCATTTTTTGTGCAGCCATATTTATCCTCCCTCTATAAGTGATATCTTATGATATGTTTCTTTTTCTGTTTGACTTATTTCAAGTAGTATTATCGGACCTCAATCCACTCTTTATCCTTCTACTAGCCTTATTACATTGATTTCATGGTGAAGAGATATTCCATTGTACATAAGTACCACATTTTCTTTATCCATTGTTCTCTTTCCTGGGATATTTAAGGTGTACTGAAGTTGAGGTTCTTGTAAACAGAGTAGCCCTAAACTGTGGTGTGCTTGTGTCTTGTTGATTTTTAGACTTCCCTAGATATACTCCCGTGATTGGAAGTGCCCTATGCTCTGTCGCTCTGTTTTTTAGATGATTTAGGAACCACCATACACTTCTCCAGAGTGGCTCTCGGCAGTTCACACACTGTCCATCAGCGTATAAAGGCTCCCTGTTCTCCATGGCCTGTCCTGCATTTCTGGTTTTTACAATTTTTTCGGATGGCCCTTTTGACCGGTGGGAAATGAGACTTCTTTGTTGTGCACATTTGCATTGCTTGCTTGCTTGGTTGCCCATAAAGTGCGTATGCGTTTTTTCCTGGATATATTCAGGAAATAACACATACTCCCTTTTGGGCCAACTGCATCATTGTCGAAATTCTGCCGCTTTTCATGTGCTTTAAAGGCGAGTCCAATCTATCTCTTGAAATCTGTTTCTTGCAATTCTGTCTTGCATTCAGATCCTCTTCTTTGCCTTACCTCAACATATTTTTGGACGTTAGTTTTCATTTATAACTCTGCAGGTTTGTGAATTGCAGTGACCCTGAGCTCCATTTTTTAAGTTGCTCTTTTGTGAGCTGGCCTCAAAACTGCAGGATTGCTTCAGGCCCTATTTTGGCTCCGGTGAGGCGGGCTGAGCCTTTTTTTAATTCTTATTCTTAATGGGAAATTAGAGTGACATGTGCCCGTCCAAACCCCTACAACTATTCTCTCATTGTTTCCCCCTGTTCCCGTTCATCCTCCTCACAATTTGCAAAATGTGTGAAACAGAAGTTTAAATGTGCTGATTCTCTAAGTGGGGAGATTCTAAGTAACGTGGCTGGAATGATGAACAGGAGCACCAGGAGAGGATAAATGAGGTGCATTTTAGACACATCTCCCGATCACATGGTGTACAGTCCTCTGGGTTTTCCATGCATGTTTTAGCTGTAGGAAGATTCCTTGAACCTGCAGATTTGGGACCCATTGAATGGGTACCAGGTAGTATTACTTTAAAGGGTGTGCATTTCCTCACCCAACCCCACATTTCTCTTAGTGCGAACAGTTTCCAGCCTTATGTCTCATCCTGCTGTGGGTCTAGATGTGTTCAATCCATGTTGCATCACCGTCCCTGAGGAAAAGTTGTAAGAGGTTTTCTCTGTCTCTCTGTCGTTTATTTTTTTCAATTTATTACTATGTTGTTTACAGCTGATTTTCAAAGCTCTGTTTCTTGCTGCTGTACATCCACTTGATTCACGTACAGAGAGACATCAATAATTTCTTTTTCAGATTCTTACCAGTCATAGATATTCTTTTCCGGTGACTTGAGTGTGCTGAGTGCAGTTCTTTTAGTTACCGTGTAGGCCTTGTTGATTATCAGTTTGGTATTTGGAATGGTATCTTTGCTAATTTCAACCTCCTGGATGATGCCTCACCCCTCCCCACCTTTCCCGTTTAGCAGCCTTACACGTGTTTTCTACATATTTATGTCACTTAGAATGATCATACGTAACTCCTCCGGAGTTGTTACAACTGGCCATATTTCATTGATTTCCAGGCTGAGTAATATTCCACTCTACATAAGTACCACATCTCTATCCATTTTTTCCCTCCAGAGACATTTAAGTTATATCCTAGTCGAGGATCTTTTAAACAGAGAGGCAGTAAACATTGGGGTGCCTGTGTCCTCTCGATTTTTGTTTTTCCCAAGATATACGCCCATGAGTGCAAGTGCCCTATGCTCTGTAGCTCATTTTTTAGATGCTTTAGTAAACACAATACAGTTCTCCAGAATGGCCGTTGGCAATATACATTTCCACTATAAGCCTCACAGGGCTCCCTCCTCTCCTTGCCCTGTCCTGCATTTCTGGCGTTTACACTTTATGAGGATGGCTCTTCTGACTGATGCGAAGTGATATCTTTTGTAGTATTGATTTCCAGTGCCCACCTGTTTGGTTGGCTAAAAAAGTGTATGCCCTTTTCTTGAATATATACAGAAAAAAACGCATACAGCCTTTTTGGCCAACTGCAATGTCGGCAATGTTCAGCCCCTTTTCTTGTGCTTAATGGCGAGTCCTTTCTACCTCCTCAAATCCCTTTCCTGCCATTCTCCCTTGCTTGCCAATCCTTTTCTCTGACTTTCCTCAAGACATTTTTCAGTGATAGATATTTTCAACTCTGCAGTTTCGTGAATTTTACTGCCCCTGAGTTCCATTGTTCAACTTGTGTTTATGGGAACTGGCCACAAAGCAGTGGGATTTCCTCAAGCCCTATACTGTTTCCATGGGCAACCCTAGCCTTTGGTCAATTCATCTTCCTGATTGGAAATTAGAGTGACATGTGCCTGTCTGAACACCTAGGACTTGTCTCTCATTGTTCCTCATCCTTCCGCTTCATCCTCTGGACAAATTCCAAACTGTACGCAACAGGATGTTGACAGTGTTGACATCTCCAAGTGGGGAGACTGTTAGTAAAGACGCTGGAGGGGTGAACCCGAGCACCAGGAGATGAGGAGATGAGATGCCTTTTCCAAACTCTTCCCGATCAGACGGTATACCATCCTCTGGATGTGACAGACATGTTTTAGCAGTAGGAAGAGTCCCATTCATGTAAGGAGAACACCAGGGCTTTTTCAAAATCAGTGTCTCCCCGAAACCCAAACTGGGGAGTTTTTTAAGCTACGGCTACACATATGTTCATTAAGGGCCTTGGGAAGTAGGCAGAGTCCAAACTTTAGATGACTGAAGTCTTCAGGGTCAGAAGCACTCACCACCGGCTTCCCTTAGGTTACACTTTAACTGTCATTGATAGATGATGTCAATAAAAATATCTATTCTTTTTCCGATTATTTCCCCTTATAGGTTATTGCACAATATTGAGTGTAGTTCCCTGTGCTATACAGTAGTTCCTTGTTGATGATCTATTTTATACATAGCAGTGTGTATGTGTTAATTCCAAACTGTTAATTTATCCCTCCTCCCACCTTTCCCCTTTGGTAATAATAAATTATAAGATTTTATACTTCTCAGAAATGGGGGAGCTGAAAGAGAGGTATCATTTTCAATGGAAAAGCATTTAAAACAAGATTGAAGCTTTAACCAAGATTATTAGATGTACATCCTTGGAAAGAAATCACTTCATTTCTCTAATATTGACCTGACAAATAGGACAAACCTTCTCACTGAACTTGCTTATAATAAAGTGATGGAAATATCAAATGGAAGTGTTAGAAACATCTTATTTTACCCGAGCCTTATAAACTGTTCTATGTTAACTACAGTTTGGCTCACACATCTGTTCATTGAAGTTACAATAGTCTCAATTTCTGTTACTGATCCTCCAGAGTGGACCCCAACAAGGGTCCCCCTGCCCAGTGTCATTGGGGCCAACAGATCGAGACTGAGTTTGGTTCCCAAGCAAAGGAAACTTTATATTTTCATCAGAGAATGGAGAGGTGAGAGCATGCACTACCCCGTGGGCTGTGGGCTGGGCTGCTGTGTAGAGATCCTGTCAGAGTCAGTGGGAGGGAGGGGGCGGAGCTCTCAAGGGCCGGGTTGGCTGCAGCTCAGGCTCTATATCTCGGAGTCTGCACTGGGCCCCAGGAGCTGAGGTGTCGACCCAGCCATTCTGCACCAGGAAATCTGGTCTGAAGTGCCGGGTGTGGAACCTCTGCATGCGGGACCCTAGGAGCACGTGAAATTAGACAAAGCACAAAGGATAAAAAAGGTCAGACTTGACTTTATTGCCCAGATTCTATTTTTATCTCCCAGGGATTTTTAATGGGCTTTGCTGGGGACAAACCCCTCCTCTGCCTTTTGTCCCGTTCCTCACTCTTGGAGTGCTGAGGGTGCAGACCCTTCTTCTGTAACTGCTGAGTGCTGAGTTGGGAGCCCTCATACCAGGGGACGAGGGTCAGAACTTCTCCCCAGCAGCCTCCAGGTGACGTTGATTGGCCCCAGGACCCCTGCCTCCCTGCTCGTCCGCCTGAGCACCAGCATTGGAAGTGTTATAGATTCTAATGACCTTTAAGGGTCCAGGAAAGAGATGTGCAGAGACGCTGTGGGGGCCGGTTTCACCCCGCCCCACATTTGTTCGGCCACCTTAGGCTGACCGTTTCTGCCAGCCTAGATGCTCTGACCAGTAGTCTGCTCTTTCTTCAATTAGGCCCCTGAATTAACATAAAAACAGCACCAGGTGTCAGAGCCCTGCCCGCTCAACTCCCAGACAGTCCAGGGTCAGTGGTGATCAAGGACCATGATGGCCACTGAGTCAACAGCCTTTTGAAGTAAACAGGAGTCCAGCCGGTCTTATTGGCCACCATCATCACGGTGTCTGTAGGCTTTTCTATGGTGACAGTGTGATATACGGTTCCCCCGCCAAGATTATTAGCTCCCCTCTGGGTGCAGGAAGTCCTGCAAGCAGTAGTCTACTCCTTCGGGACATGCTATTGTTGTTTTATGAGAGAAACTCCAGGTCAAGTGATGTTCACATGAGTCGTCATGGTGCCCTGTTGCCTCCGGTTATCTCTCTGGATGTTGGAGTTGGAGGGCCTCCTCACTCGAGGTCGGTGTGCCCACGGAGCGAACCCTGCAACTTCAGGGCATGGTTGGTGATTAGGATCACCACGTGGGGTCCTTTTCCCTTAGGAGGGAGGTGGCCTTTTGGGCTGCTGATTTCCAGGTTTTTAGATACCGCCAGTATCTTGGCCAGATGTGGCAGTGGGCCAAGCCCCTTGGTGACTGTAGTTTATCCTACCTGGATGGCATTCTTGCGTTGTTCCATTTCAAGTGGTCCCAGTTTTTGCACTAATTCTCCAATGGCGATTCACCTTTCACCGGGAATGGAAAGGTCAAAGGGTTTAGCTCAATTAGGGAGTTCCAGGGCAAGGGTCTGAATTGACTGCTCTTTCCATTCTTGAAAGGCCACTTCTGGATTCTGTTCAAAAGGATCATCATCTTTTCCTTTCAGTGTTTCATATAGAGGCCCAGCTAGTAGACTGTAGTTAGGGATCCAGAAGTAGCAAACCCTGGCCTCCCCAGGAACCCCTAAGCTGTCTTCTAGTTTTAGAAAGGGGTAAGGCTGCAAATGGTTTCTTCCCTTTCCTGGGATGGGCTTCTCTGACCTTGTGTGAGAATGAAGCCCAGGCAGGTCACCGCAGTCTGTGATATTTGAGCTTTTTCTTGGACAACTTCTATCCTTTATTGGCTTGGTAGTTCAGAGGCCTCCTTAGTAGGGCTGGCGATCAGAATGTCGTCTGCATATTGAAGGAGGGTTTCCTTTTCCAGAGGTAGAACTTTTCGGTCGTTAGCTAAGCTTTCCCCAAAGATGGTGTGGGAATTTTTGAACCCTTGGGGCAAGACGGCCCGGAAGTATTGTTTTAGTTGTATGTTGAGTCCTGCCACTCACAAGCCAAAATTTCTTGTGACTCTGGGACTAATGGAATACAAAAGAAGGCATCATTGAAGACTAATACAGAATACCATGTCCTGGTGGTTGGTAGAATGACCAGCAGGGTGTAGGAATCAGGAGCAACTGGAGGTATATCCTCGGTGGCTTCACTGACTGTCCTGACATCCTTTACCAGGTCCCCAGCAGCCCATGGGGCTCTCGTGGTCAGGCCAATCCCAGGATATGGAGCTCTCCTGGGCAGGTACCCCACCCCCAACCCAGCCCACGGGGCTCTCATGGTCAGGCCCCTCCCAGGATACAGAGCTACCCTTGCAGGTACCGTGGCAGGGCTGGGCACACAGGAACCGTGCACATAGCCCTCATTGAAGAGCACCCCCAGCTCACCTGTCACTCAGAGCTGACACAGAGCACCTCAGAGCAGGACTTGAACTAACAAACAGCAGCTCCGACAGGTCTGTGACCCTGGGCATCACTCTGTGTGGCCTCCCTCCACCTGGTCTTCCAGAGACTTCCACTGCACCCAGGGCACCAGGCCTCTGTCTCCAACCACCACCCACCCCTCCTCTCCCTGACTCCTGGGTTCCTCTCATTAGGAGAGGGTTTTCTTGAAGTTGTCTCCCACTCATGGGCCAGATAAAATGATTAGAAAACAAGCCAAAGCTGCAGCCCCTTGTCTATCCTGACTCTCAGGAGCCCACACCTGTTCCTTGGACCTGGCCGGTTCAGCAAGTTCCATTTTCTGCAACTGTGAGCCCCTGAGGGGTGATGATTGGCTACCTGGGCAGCCTTACCATGCTGGCCAGCCCTCCCCAGGTGTGCCTGGGTTGAGATCAATATAAATACCACTCCAGGCAGCAAAAGCCCCTGCAGCTGTGCCTGACGCCATTTTCTCTGCCCTGTCAGCAGTCTCGGGGCTGGGCTGGTGGGAGGGAGTGAGAGGCCACGGCTTTGTGGGTGGCCCAGTGTGAGTGGGGCTCTGCTGGACTTTCTGCAGCAGATGCCAGGCTGCCACCTGCTAAAGAAGAGGATGTGTCACCCATACCTGCTGCTGGAATTTCTCCCTGGGCAGAGGTGAGGAAGGAAAAAAGCAGTGGGGGCAGGGACAGGACGGGTATCTCAGGCAGGGAAATGGAAATCTTCCAGAAGAGCACCCAGGGCCAGGACCATCCTGGCTGGCCTGCAGGCACCAAGTCAGCTGGCATGCTGTCACTCGTGTGGCTCCATGGCCCTTCCTCTAGGCTTTCAAGTCCTTGTATATATTCAGGTGTTTTACCTGGGAAGGGTGGGAACAGTTCAGCAGCAAGTGGCCTGGGGCTCAGCTCACGTTTACTCACAGATGCCTCGGCACGGTGCCCCAGCTTTGCAATGAGGACGCTTGTTGTGTGGGGGCTGCTGGCTGAATGGGAGACGATTCCCCACCACTGACCAACTTCAGAATTGTTTACAACTGGAGCAAGTGCCCTGATACGGTTTTCCTCTGAGTAACTGGTGGGTTCTGTTTTTTTTTTCTCTTTTTCGTTTTTGGTTCAAGGTAGATTTTATTCCTCTTTTTTGTATTTACAGATATAAGCATGGAAATAATTTATTCATATAAATACATGTATGTGAAGGGAATAATTGTTTTTTCTGTTTTATTTTTTAAATTTTATTTCTTTTTAATTTTGAATTTTATTTTATATTTTTATACAGCAGGTTCTCATTGGTTATCTATTTTATACATATAAATGTTTACATGCCAATCCCAATCTCTCAACTCCTCCCACCACCACCCCTCCAAGAGCTTTCCCCCCTTGTTGTCCATACGATTGTTGTCTACATCTGTTGCTCTATTTATGCCTTGCAAAACGGTTAATCTGTACAGTTTTTCTAGGTTCCACATATATGCATGAATATACAAGATTTGTTTTTCTCTTTCTGACTTACTTCACTCTGTAGGACAGTCTCTAGATCCATCGACGTCTCTACAAATGACCCAATTTCATTCCTTTCATGGCTTAGTAATATTCCATTTTATATATGTACCACAGCTTTATGCATTCGTCTGTCTGTGGGCATTTAGGTTGCTTCCATTACCTCGATATTGTAAATAGTGATGCAATGAACATTGCGGTGAATGTCTCTTTTTGATTTATGGTTTTGTCTGAGTATATGTCCAGTCCTGGGATTGCTGTATCATATGGTAATTCTATTATTAGTTTCTTAAGAAACTCCATATTGTTCTCCATAGTGACTGTATCAATTTATATTCCCAACAATAGTGGAAGAGTGTTCCTTTTCTCCACACCCTTTCCAGCATTTGTTGTTTGTAGATTTTCAGATGATGCCCATTCTAACAGGTGTGAGGTGATACCTCATTGTTGAGTCCATTTCGTTGAGCAACGGGTAGGTCTTGTCTATTACATATTTGGCTTATGGAACGGTATCTGTGCTAATTTCAAACTCTGGTTTTATGCAGCACCCCAACTCACCTTTCCCCTTAAGCAAGCATAAGTTGGTTTTCTAAACTTGAGACCCTGTTCTGTTTTGTAATTCAGTTCATGTGTAGCCAAGTTTACATTCCGTGCATTAGTGATACCTTATGATGTTTCTTTTTCTGTGTGACTTATTTCACTTAGAATCATCATGCCTCAATCCACTCATTATGCTGGTACAGGCCTGGTGACACAGATTTCATTGCTGAGTGGTATTCTGTTGTACATAAGTACCGCAACTTCTTTATCAATTATTTGTTCTCTGGGATATTTAACTTGTACTGTAGAAGAGGCTCCTGTAAACAGAGCCGTTGTAAATTTTGGGGTGGCTGTGTCTTTTTGATTTTAATTTCCCTAAGCTATAGGACCATAAGTGGAAATGCCCTAGATTCTGTTGCTTTGTTTTTCAGATGTATCAGGAAACACCATACACTTCTCCAGAGTGGCTGTTGGCAATGTACATCCCGCCCATAAGCATAACAAGGCTCCTTTTTCCCCATGGCCTGTCTTGCCTTTCTGGATTTTACACTTTTCTCAGTGGCCCTTTAGACCGGGGGGAAGTGACACTTCATAGTAGTTCGGATTTCCATTGCAAGCTTGCTTGGTTTGCCAAAAAGGGCGTATGTGTTTTTTCCTGAATATATTCAGGAACAAACTCATACGCCCTTTGTTGCCAAGTGCATCATTGTCGATGTTCTGCCTCTTTTCCTATGCTTTAAATGCAAATCCAGTCTACCTCCTGAAATCGGTTTCCTGCAATTCTGCCCCGCTTTCAAGTCCTCTTCGCAGCCTTACTTCAATATATTTTTGGACGTTATCTGTCATTTATAACTCTGCAGGTTTGTGAATTACAGGGCCCCTGAGCTCCTTTCTTCAACTCGCTTTCTTGTGAGCTGGCCGCAAACCCGCAAGACTGCTTCAGGCCCTAATCTGCTTCTGGCAGGGCACGCTGAGCCTTTGGTTAATTCCTCTTCCTGGTGGGAAATGAGTGTTAAATATGCCCGTCCAGACACCTACCTCACTCTCAACCCCTTGGTGATGTGGGTCCTCTGGTTTGTGGCCACTTTTGCTGGGTTCCTCACCTTTCAATGATGTGGCCCCACTAGTGTGAGGACACTCCTGCTTGGTTCTCATCCACGTGGTTATGTGGACCCCCTGGTGAGAGTCTGTTCCTGGCTTTGTTCCTCACCCACCTGTGAGGGAGACCCTCTGCTGATAGGTCACTCCTGCATGGCTGGCACACATTGCCTTGGTGAAGTCAGCCGTGTGGTGGCAGTTGGAGCGTGCTGGGAATCTCTTCCCCCGGTGATGAGGGCCCTCTTGCGTCAGGCCCTAACTGCTGGGCTCACCAACTTTTCTTAGGGAGCCCAGTGATGCTTTGGCACTCCTCTTAGGATCCCATCTCCATGGGGATGTGGGCCTTCTGCTCTGAGGTCCCAACGGCTGGGTTGTTCACATTTTCATGATGTGGGCTCTCTGGTGTTAGTTCACAGAAGCCTGGATCCCATAGCCTCTGTGCTCTTGGCTGCCTGCTGGGAGGTTCCAACTGCTGGATTCCTCACTTTTTTAATTTTTTGGGCCCTCTGTTGTGAGGATCCTCCTGCCTGCCTCACTCCCAGCCCCTTCGTGATGTGTGTCGTCTGGTTTGAGGCCACATGTGCTGGGTTCCTCACCTTTCGATGATGTGGGACCAATGGTCTTAGGAGACTCCTGCCTGGTTCACATCCCCTTGGTGATGTGGGCCCTCTGTTGAGAGTCTGATCCCGGCTGGGTTCCTCACCCATCTGTGAGGTAGGCCGTCTGATGTGAGGTCACTCTTGCCTGGCTTGCTCACCTCGCCTTGTGGACATGAGCCCTCTGGTGGCACTTGGAGCCTGCTGGGAGCCTCCTCTCCTCGGTGATGAGGGCCCTCTGGCATCAGGCCCTAACTGCTGGGCTCCCTACATTTTGTGATGTGCGCCCAGTGGTGCGAGGACACTCCAGCCAGGTTCACATCCCCATTGGGGTGTGGGCCTTCTGCTCTGAGGTCCCAAAGCCTGGGTTGCTCACAGTTTCATGATGTGGGCTCTCTGCTGTTAGTTCACTCCTGCCTGCATCCCATAGCTTCTGTGCTCTGGGCCGCCTGCTGGGAGGTTCCAACTGCTGGATTCCTCACCTTTCTTATTCTTTGGGCCCTCTGTTTTTAGGCTACTCCTGCCTGCCTCACTCCCATTCCCTTTGTGATATGTGTCCTCTGATTTGAGGCCACATGTGCTGGGTTCCGCACCTTTCGATGATGTGACCCCACTGGAGGGAAGACAGTCCTGACTGGTTCCCATCCCCTTGCTGATGTGGGCCCTCAGGTGAGAGTCTGATCCTGGCTGGGTTCCTCACCCTTCTGTGAGGTGGGCCCTCTGCTGTGAGGTCAATCATGCCTGTCTGGCACACGTCACCTTGGCGACGTGGGCCCTCTGGTGGCAGTTGGAGTGTGCTGGGATCCTCCTCCCCTCGGTGATGAGGGCCCTCTTGCCTTAGGCCATAACTGCTGGGCTCCCCACATTTTCTGATGTGCGCCAAGTGAGTGAGGAGACTCTTGCCAGGTTCCCATCCCCATGGCGATATGGGCCTTCTGCTCTGAGGTCAAAACGGCTGGCTTGCTCACAGTACCATGATGTGGGCCCTCTGCTGTGAGTTCACTCCGGCAAGGATCCCTTATCATCGGTGCTCTGAGCCGCCTGCTGGGAGGTTCCAACTGCTGGATTCCTCAACTTTTTTATTCTATGTGCCCTCTGTTGTGAGGCTCTTCCTGCCTGCCTCACTGCCAGCCCCTTGGTGATGACTGTCCTATGGCTTGAGGCCACATGTGCTGCGTTCCTCACCTTTCGATGATGTGACCCCACTCGTGTGAGGACACTCCTGCCTGGTTCCCATACCCTTGGTGAGGTGGGCCCTCTGGCGAGAGTCTAATCCTGGCTGGGTTCCTCAACGTTCTGTGAGGTAGGCCCTCTGCTGTGAGGTCACTCCTTCCTGGCTGGCACACGTCACCTTGGAGACGTGAGCCCTCTGGTGGCAGTTGGAGCGTGCAGGGCGCCTCCTCCTCTCGGTGATGACGGCCCTCTGGCGTCAGGCCCTAAATGGTGGGCTCCCCACATTTTCTGATGTGCGCCCAGTGGTGCGAGGACACTCCAGCCAGGTTCCCATTCCCATGGGGATGTGGTCCTTCTGCGCTGAGGTCTCAACTCCTGGGTTGCTCACAGTTTTGTGATGTGGGCCCTCTGCTGTGAGTTCACTGTGGCCTGGATCCCATAGCCTCGGTGTTCTGGGCCGCCTGCTGGAAGGTCTAAATGCTGGAATCCTCACGTTTTTTATATTATGTGCCCTGTGTTGTGAGGCTACTCCTGCCTGCCTCACTCCAAGGCCCTTGGTGATGTGGGTCCTCTGGTTTGAGGACACATGTGCTGGGTTCCTCACCTTAAGATGATGAGGCCCCACTGGTGTGAGGATAATCCTGACTGGGTCCCATCCCCTTTGTGATGTGGGCCCTCTGGTGAGAGTCTGATCCTGGCTGGGTTCCTCACCCATCTGTGAGGTGGGCCCTCTACTATCAGGTAACTCTTGCCTGGGTTGCTCACCTCGCCTTGTTGACATGAGCCCTCTGGTGGCAATTGGACCCTGCTGGGAGCCTCCTCAGCTCTGTGATGAGGGCCCTCTGATGTCAGGCCCTAACTGCTGGGCTCCCCAACTTTTCTTAGTGAGCCCAGTGTTGCTCAAGCACTCCTCTTAGGTTCCCATCCCCATGGGGATGTGGGCCTTCTGCTCTGAGGTTCCAACGGCTGGGTTGATCACAATTTCATGATGTGGGCTCTCTGGTGTTAGTTCACTGTGGCCTGGATCCCATAGCCTCTGTGGTCTTGGCTGCCTGCTGGGAGGTTCCAACTGCTCGATTCCTCAACTTTTGTATTCTATGGGTTCTGTGTTGTGATGCTCCTCCTGCCTGCCTCACTCGCAACCCCTTCGTGATGTGGGTCTTCTGGTTTGAGGCCACATGTGCTGGGTTAGGCAACTTTCAATGATGTGGCCCCACTGGTGTGAGGACACTCCTGCCTGGTTCCCATCCCCTTGGTGATGTGGGCCTTCTGGTGACAGTCTTATCCTGGCTGAGTTCCTCACTCTTCTGTGAGGTAGGCCCTCTGCTGTGAGGTCAATCCTGCCTGACTTGCACACATCACCTTGGCGACGTGGGCCCTCTGTTGGCACATGGAACCTGCTGGGAGCCTCCTGCCCTCGGTGATGATGGCCCTCTAGCATCAGGCTCTAACTGCTGGGCTCCCCACGTTTTCTGATGTGAGCCCAGTGATGCCAGGACACTCCTGTCAGGTTCCCATCCCCATGGGGATGTGGGCTTTCTGCTCTGAGGTCCCAATGCCTGGGTTGCTCACAGTTTCATGATGTGGGCTCTCTGGTGTTAGTTAACTCCTGCCTGCATCCCATAGCTTCTGTGCTCTCGGCCGCCTGCTGGGAGGTTCCAAATGCTGGATTCCTCACTTTTTTTATTCTTTGGGCCCTCTGTTTTTAGGCTACTCCTACCTGCCTCACTCCCATCCCCTTTGTGATGTATGTCCTCTGATATGAGGCCACATGTGCTGGGTTCCTCACCTTTCGATGATGTGGTCCCACTGGTGGGAGGACAGTCCTGACTGGTTCCCATCCCCTTGGTGTTGTGGGCCCTCTGGTGAGAGTCTCATCCTGCCTCGGTTCCTCACCCTTCTGTGAGATAGGCCCTCTGCTGTGAGGTCACTACTGCCTGGCTGGTGCATGCCACCTTGTAGACGTGGGCCCTCTGTTGGCAGTTGGAACCTGCTGGGAGTCTCCTCCCCTCAGTTATGAGGGCCCCCTGGCATCAGGCCCTAACTGCTGGGCTCCTAACATTTTCTGATATGTGCTAAGTGGTGCAAAGCCACTCCTGCCAGGTTCCCATCCCAATGGGGATGTGGGCCTTCTGTTCTGAGGTCCCAACAGCTGGGCTGCTCACAGGTTCATGATGTGGGCCCTCTGCTGTGAGTTCACTGCGGCCTGGATCCCATAGCCTCGGTGCTCTGGGCCACTTGCTGGGAGGTTCCAACTGCTGGATTCCTCAACTTTTATATTCTATGGACCCTGTGTTGTGAGGCCAGTCCTGCCAGCCTCATTCCGAACCCCTTGGTGATGTGGTTCCTCTGGTTTGAGGACACATGTGCTGGGATCCTCACCTTTCGATGATGTTGTCCCACTGGTGTGGGGACACTCCTGCCTGGTTCCCATCCCCTTGGTGATGTGGGCCCTCTGGTGAGAGTCTGATCCTGGCTGTGTTCCTCACCCTTCTGTGAGGTGGGCCCTCTGCTGTGAGGTCACTCCTGCCAGGCTGGCACACATCGCCTTGGCGACGTTGGCCCTCTGGTGGCAGCTGGAGCCTGCTGGGAGCCTCCTCCTCTCGGTGATGAGTGCCCTCTAGCGTCAGGCCCTAACTTCTGAGCACCCCACGTTTTCTGATGTGAGCCCAGTGATGCCAGGACACTCCTGTCATGTTCCCATCACCATGGGGATGTGGGCCTTCTGCTCTGAGGTCCCAATGTCTGGGTTGCTCACAGTTTCATGATGTGGGCTGTCTGGTGTTAGTTCACTCTGGCCTGGTTCCTCTAGCCTCTGTGCTCTGGGCCGCCTGCTGGGAGGTTCCAACTGCTGGATTCCTCACCTTTCTTATTTTTGGGCCCTCTGTTATGAGGCTCCTCCTGCCTGCCTCACTCCCAGCCCCTTGGTGATGGGTGTCCTATGGTTTGAAGCCACATGTTCTGGGTTCCTCACCTTTAGATGATGTGGCCCTACTCATGTGAGGACACTCCTGCCTGGTTCCAATCCATTTGGTGATGTGGGCCCTCTGGTGCGAGTCTGATCCTGACTGGGTTCGTCACACTTCTCTGAGGTGGACCCTCTGCTGTGAGGTCATTCGTGCCTGGTTGGCACACATCGCCTTGGCGACGTCAGCCCTCTGGTGGCAGTTGGAGCCTGCTGGGAGCCTCCTTCCCTTGGTGATGAGGGTCCTCTGGCGCCAGGCCCTAACTGCTGGTCACCCAAAATTTTCTGATATGTTCTCAGTGGTGCGAGGACACTCCTACCAGAATTCCATCCCCATGGGGATGTGGGCCTCCTGCTCTGAGGTCCCAATGGCTGGGTTGCTCAGTTTCATGACATGGGCCCTCTTCTGTGAGTTCACTGTGGCCTGGATCCCATAGCCTCGGTGCTCTGGGCCGCCTGCTGGGAGGTTCCAACTGCTGGATTCCTCACTTTTTTATTCTATGTGCCCAGTGTTGTGAGGCTACTCCTGCCTGCCTCACTCCGAGGTCCTTGGTGATGTGGGTCCTCTGGTTTGAGGACACATGTGCTGAGTACCTCAGCTTTCGATGATGTGGCCCCACTGATGTGAAGACACTCCTGCCTGGTTCCCATCCCCTTGGTGATGTGGGCCCTCTGGTGAGAGTCTGATGTTGGCTGGGTTTCTCACCCTTCTGTGAGGTGGGACCTCTGCTGTGAGGTAACTTCTGCCTGGCATGCTAACGTTGCCTTGGCAATGTGAGCCCTCAGGTGGCAGTTGGAGCCTGCTGGGAATCTCCTCCCCTCAGTTATGAGAGCTCTGGATAAAACACATATGCCCTTTTTTGCCAAGTGCATTATTTTCCAAGTTCTGTCTCTTTTCCTATGCTTTAAGAGCTACTCCCGTGTACGTTTTGAAATCAATTTCCAGCAATTCTGCCCTGCATTCAAGTCCACTTCGCAGCCTTACTTCAGCATAATTTTGGATGATAGCTGTCATTTATAACTCCGAAGGTTTCTGAATTACAGTGCCCCTGAGCTCCTTTCTTCAACTCGCTTTCTTGTGAGCTGGCCGCAACACCGCAGGATCTCCTCAGGCCCTAATTTAGTTCCAGCATGGCACGCGGAGCCTTTGGTTAATTCCTCTTCCTGGTGGGAAATGAGAGTTAAATTTGCCCGTCCGGACACCTCCACCTAGTCTCTCATTGGTTCTCCCTATTCCTGTTCATTTTCCACAGAAATTGCTAACTGGGCCAAACAGGAGGTTGAAGGCACTGACTCTCCAAGTGGGGAGAGTGTTAGTAAAGTGTCTGGAATGTTGCAACCGAGTACCAGGGGACGAAAACTGAGACACATTTGAACACGTTTCCCGATAACACGGTGGATCATACTCTGGGTTCCACATGCATGTTTTAGCTGAAGGAAGAATTCATTAAACCTGGAGAGTTGAGACCCATGGAATGGGTACAATGCAATATGACTTCAAAGGGTCTGCATTTGCTCACCAAACCTCAGCAATCCTATCACTGCTGCGTTTATGCCGCTGTACACACGCTTGATTCTCTTTCGGAGACATATAAATCCATAGGTTTTAAGATTCTTACTAGTCAGGTAGATTCTTAGGCGTTTAATATGGAGTGTTGAGTCCACTTCGTTGAGCAAGGAGTAGCTCTTGTCTATTACATATTTGGCTTATGGAACGGTATCTGTGCTCATTTCAATCTCTGGTTTTATGCAGCACCCCAACTCACCCGTCCCCTTAAGCAAGCATAAGTTGGTTTTCTACATTTGACACCCTGTTCTGTTTTGTAATTCAGTTCTTGTGTAGCCAAGTTTACATTCCATGTATTAATGATATCTTATGATGTTTCATTTTCTGTGTGACTAATTTCACTTAGAATCATCGTACCTGAATCCACTCATTATGCTGCTATGGGCCTGATGACATAGATTTCATTGCTGAGTGATATTGCATTGTACGTAAGTACCACAATTTCTTTATCCATTTTTCGCTCTCTGTGATATTGAACTTGTACCATAAACGAGGTTCTTGTAAACAGAGCCGTCCCAAACTTTGGGGTGGCTGTGTCTTTTTGATTTTAATTTCCCTAAGCTATAGGACAATAAGTGGAAGTGCCCTAGGCTCTGTTGCTTTGTTTTTTGGATGTTTCAGGAAACACCATACACTTCTCCAGAGTGGCTGCTGGCAATTTACATCCCGCCCATCAGCATAACAAGGCTCCCAGTTCTCAATGGCCTGTCCTGCCTTTCTGGATTTTACACTTTTTTCAGATGGCCCTTTTGACCGGGGGACAGTGAGACTTCATTGTAGTGCAGATTTCCTTTGCAAGCTTGCTTGGTTGGCCAAAAAGGGCGTATGCGTTTTTCCCTGAATATATTCAGGAAAAAACGCATACGCCCTTTTTGGCCAAGTGTATCATTGTGGACGTTCTGCCTCTTTTCCTATGCTTTACATGCAATTCCAGTCTACCTCCTGAAATCGGTTTCCTGCAATTCTGCCCCGCTTTCAACTCCTCTTGGCAGCCTTACTTCAATATATTTTTGGAAGATAGCTGTCATTTATAACTCTGCAGGTTTGTGAATTACAGTGCCCCTGAGCTCCTTTCTTCAACTCGCTTTCTTGTGAGCTGGCCGCAACACCGCAGGATTGCTTCAGGCCCTAGTTTAGTTCCGGCACGGCATGCTGAGCCTTTGGTTAATTCCTCTTCCTGGTGGGAAATGAGAGTTAAATTTGCCCGTCCGGACACCTCCACCTAGTCTCTCATTGGTTCTCCCTATTCCTGTTCATTTTCCACAGAAATTGCAAACTGGGCCAAACAGGAGGTTAAAGGCACTGACTCTCCAAGTGGGGAGAGTGTTAGTAAAGCGTCTGGAATGTTGCAACCGAGTACCAGGGGACGAAAACTGAGACACATTTGAACACGTTTCCCGATCACACGGTGGATCATACTCTGGGTTCCACATGCATGTTTTAGCTGAAGGAAGAATTCATTAAACCTGGAGAGTTGAGACCCATGGAATGGGTACCATGCAATATGACTTCAAAGGGTCTGCATTTGCTCACCAAACCTCAGCAATCCTATCACTGCTGCGTTTATGCCGCTGTACACACGCTTGATTCTCTTTCGGAGACATATAAATCCATAGGTTTTAAGATTCTTACTAGTCAGGTAGATTCTTACTAGTCAGGTATATTCTTAGGCGTTTAATATGGGATGTTGAGTCCACTTCGTTGAGCAAGGAGTAGCTCTTGTCTATTACATATTTGGCTTATGGAACGGTATCTGTGCTAATTTCAATCTCTGGTTTTATGCAGCACCCCAACTCACCCGTCCCCTTAAGCAAGCATAAGTTGGTTTTCTACATTTGACTCCCTGTTCTGTTTTGTAATTCAGTTCTTGTGTAGCCAAGTTTACATTCCGTGTATTAGTGATATCTTATGATGTTTCTTTTTCTGTGTGACTAATTTCACTTAGAATCATCGTACCTGAATCCACTCATTATGCTGCTACGGGCCTGATGACATAGATTTCATTGCTGAGTGATATTGCATTGTACATAAGTACCACAACTTCTTTATCCATTTTTCGCTTTCTGTGATATTGAACTTGTTTGGTAAACGAGGTTCTTGTAAACAGAGCCGTCCCAAACTTTGGGGTGGCTGTGTCTTTTTGATTTTAATTTCCCTAAGCTATAGGACCATAAGTGGAAGTGCCCTAGGCTCTGTTGCTTTGTTTTTTGGATGTTTCAGGAAACACCATACACTTCTCCAGAGTGTCTGTTGGCCATTTACATCTCGCCCATCAGCATAACAAGGCTCCCAGTTCTCCATGGCCTGTCCTGCCTTTCTGGATTTTACACTTTTTTCAGAAGGCCCTTTGACCAGGGGGCAGTGAGACTTCATTGTAGTGCAGATTTCCTTTGCGAGCTTGCTTGGTTGGCCAGAAAGGGCGTATGCGTTTCTTCCTGAATATATTCAGGAAAGAACGCATACGCCCTTTTTGGCCAAGTGCATCATTGTCGACGTTCTGAGTCTTTTCATATGTTTTCAGTGCAATTCCTGTCTACCTCCTGAAATCGGTTTCCTGCAGTTCTGCCTTGCTCTCAGTTCCTCTTCATAGCCTTACCTCAATATACGTTTGGAAAATAGTTGGCCTTTATAACTCTGCAGGTTTTTCAATTGCAGTGGCCCTTAGCTCCATTTTTCAGCTCTTATTTTTGTGATCTTGCCTCATATCCACAGGATTTCTTCAGGCCCTATTCTTCTTCTGGGGCGCCTTGCTCTGCCTTTGGTTAATTCTTCTTCCTGATGTGAAATTAGAGTGACATGTGCCCATTGAAACCGCTACAGCTATTTTCTCACTGGTTCCCCCTATTCCCATTCATCCTCCGCACTAACTGCAGACTGTGCGATACCGGAACTTAAAGGCATTGACTCTCCATGTGGAGATGTTGTTAGTAAAGTGGCTGGAATGTTGATCCGGAGCCCCAGGAGAGGAAAATGAGGTGCATTTTAGAAACCTTTCCCGATCATATGGTATACCATCTGCTGGATTTCCCATGCATGGTTTAGCTGTAGGAAGATTCCCTTCAACTTGGAGTGTTGGGACCCTTGGAATAAGTAGCATGAAGTATTGCATTAAACTTTCGGCAGTTGCTCACCAAAGCTCTCCAATCCTTTCAGCCCCAAGTGTCCAGCCTTATGTCTTATCCAGCTGTGGGTTTATATGTGGTCATTCCAGGTTGCATCACAGCCCCTGAGCGAATTTTGTAAGAATTTTTCTCTCTTTCATTGTTTCTGCGTTTTGGTTTTAAAATTTATTTCTATAATGGGGTTTAGCTCATTTTCACTGCTGTGTTTGTGCCGCTCTGCGCACACTTGATTCCCTTATGGAGATATATCAATACATGGGTTTTAAGACTCTTATTACTCAGATATATTTCTCTGTGGTGTATAGGGTGTGTTGAGGCCAGTTCATTGAGCAAGGTGTAGATCTTGTCTGATACCTATTTGGTTTATTGAATGGTATCTGTGCTAATTTCAAACTCTGGTTTTATGCATCACCCCACCTCTCCTTTCCCCTTAAGCTGACATAAGTGTGTTTTCTAAATGTGAGACACTGTTCTGTTTTGTCATTCATTTTTTGTGCAGCCATATTTATCCTCCCTCTATAAGTGATATCTTATGATATGTTTCTTTTTCTGTTTGACTTATTTCAAGTAGTATTATCGGACCTCAATCCACTCTTTATCCTTCTACTAGCCTTATTACATTGATTTCATGGTGAAGAGATATTCCATTGTACATAAGTACCACATTTTCTTTATCCATTGTTCTCTTTCCTGGGATATTTAAGGTGTACTGAAGTTGAGGTTCTTGTAAACAGAGTAGCCCTAAACTGTGGTGTGCTTGTGTCTTGTTGATTTTTAGACTTCCCTAGATATACTCCCGTGATTGGAAGTGCCCTATGCTCTGTCGCTCTGTTTTTTAGATGATTTAGGAACCACCATACACTTCTCCAGAGTGGCTCTCGGCAGTTCACACACTGTCCATCAGCGTATAAAGGCTCCCTGTTCTCCATGGCCTGTCCTGCATTTCTGGTTTTTACAATTTTTTCGGATGGCCCTTTTGACCGGTGGGAAATGAGACTTCTTTGTTGTGCACATTTGCATTGCTTGCTTGCTTGGTTGCCCATAAAGTGCGTATGCGTTTTTTCCTGGATATATTCAGGAAATAACACATACTCCCTTTTGGGCCAACTGCATCATTGTCGAAATTCTGCCACTTTTCATGTGCTTTAAAGGCGAGTCCAATCTATCTCTTGAAATCTGTTTCTTGCAATTCTGTCTTGCATTCAGATCCTCTTCTTTGCCTTACCTCAACATATTTTTGGACGTTAGTTTTCATTTATAACTCTGCAGGTTTGTGAATTGCAGTGACCCTGAGCTCCATTTTTTAAGTTGCTCTTTTGTGAGCTGGCCTCAAAACTGCAGGATTGCTTCAGGCCCTATTTTGGCTCCAGCGAGGCGGGCTGAGCCTTTTTTTAATTCTTATTCTTAATGGGAAATTAGAGTGACATGTGCCCGTCCAAACCCCTACAACTATTCTCTCATTGTTTCCCCCTGTTCCCGTTCATCCTCCTCACAATTTGCAAAATGTGTGAAACAGAAGTTTAAATGTGCTGATTCTCTAAGTGGGGAGATTCTAAGTAACGTGGCTGGAATGATGAACAGGAGCACCAGGAGAGGATAAATGAGGTGCATTTTAGACACATCTCCCGATCACATGGTGTACAGTCCTCTGGGTTTTCCATGCATGTTTTAGCTGTAGGAAGATTCCTTGAACCTGCAGATTTGGGACCCATTGAATGGGTACCAGGTAGTATTACTTTAAAGGGTGTGCATTTCCTCACCCAACCCCACATTTCTCTTAGTGCGAACAGTTTCCAGCCTTATGTCTCATCCTGCTGTGGGTCTAGATGTGTTCAATCCATGTTGCATCACCATCCCTGAGGAAAAGTTGTAAGAGGTTTTCTCTGTCTCTCTGTCGTTTATTTTTTTCAATTTATTACTATGTTGTTTACAGCTGATTTTCAAAGCTCTGTTTCTTGCTGCTGTACATCTACTTGATTCACGTACAGAGAGACATCAATAATTTCTTTTTTAGATTCTTACCAGTCATAGATATTCTTTTCCGGTGACTTGAGTGTGCTGAGTGCAGTTCTTTTAGTTACCGTGTAGGCCTTGTTGATTATCAGTTTGGTATTTGGAATGGTATCTTTGCTAATTTCAACCTCCTGGATGATGCCTCACCCCTCCCCACCTTTCCTGTTTAGCAGCCTTACACGTGTTTTCTACATATTTATGTCACTTAGAATGATCATACGTAACTCCTCCGGAGTTGTTACAACTGGCCATATTTCATTGATTTCCAGGCTGAGTAATATTCCACTCTACATAAGTACCACATCTCTATCCATTTTTTCCCTCCAGAGACATTTAAGTTATATCCTAGTCGAGGATCTTTTAAACAGAGAGGCAGTAAACATTGGGGTGCCTGTGTCCTCTCGATTTTTGTTTTTCCCAAGATATACGCCCATGAGTGCAAGTGCCCTATGCTCTGTAGCTCATTTTTTAGATGCTTTAGTAAACACAATACAGTTCTCCAGAATGGCCGTTGGCAATATACATTTCCACTATAAGCCTCACAGGGCTCCCTCCTCTCCTTGCCCTGTCCTGCATTTCTGGCGTTTACACTTTATGAGGATGGCTCTTCTGACTGATGCGAAGTGATATCTTTTGTAGTATTGATTTCCAGTGCCCACCTGTTTGGTTGGCTAAAAAAGTGTATGCCCTTTTCTTGAATATATACAGAAAAAAACGCATACAGCCTTTTTGGCCAACTGCAATGTCGGCAATGTTCAGCCCCTTTTCTTGTGCTTAATGGCGAGTCCTTTCTACCTCCTCAAATCCCTTTCCTGCCATTCTCCCTTGCTTGCCAATCCTTTTCTCTGACTTTCCTCAAGACATTTTTCAGTGATAGATATTTTCAACTCTGCAGTTTCGTGAATTTTACTGCCCCTGAGTTCCATTGTTCAACTTGTGTTTATGGGAACTGGCCACAAAGCAGTGGGATTTCCTCAAGCCCTATACTGTTTCCATGGGCAACCCTAGCCTTTGGTCAATTCATCTTCCTGATTGGAAATTAGAGTGACATGTGCCTGTCTGAACACCTAGGACTTGTCTCTCATTGTTCCTCATCCTTCCGCTTCATCCTCTGGACAAATTCCAAACTGTACGCAACAGGATGTTGACAGTGTTGACATCTCCAAGTGGGGAGACTGTTAGTAAAGACGCTGGAGGGGTGAACCCGAGCACCAGGAGATGAGGAGATGAGATGCCTTTTCCAAACTCTTCCCGATCAGACGGTATACCATCCTCTGGATGTGACAGACATGTTTTAGCAGTAGGAAGAGTCCTATTCATGTAAGGAGAACACCAGGGCTTTTTCAAAATCAGTGTCTCCCCGAAACCCAAACTGGGGAGTTTTTTAAGCTACGGCTACACATATGTTCATTAAGGGCCTTGGGAAGTAGGCAGAGTCCAAACTTTAGATGACTGAAGTCTTCAGGGTCAGAAGCACTCACCACCGGCTTCCCTTAGGTTACACTTTAACTGTCATTGATAGATGATGTCAATAAAAATATCTATTCTTTTTCCGATTATTTCCCCTTATAGGTTATTGCACAATATTGAGTGTAGTTCCCTGTGCTATACAGTAGTTCCTTGTTGATGATCTATTTTATACATAGCAGTGTGTATGTGTTAATTCCAAACTGTTAATTTATCCCTCCTCCCACCTTTCCCCTTTGGTAATAATAAATTATAAGATTTTATACTTCTCAGAAATGGGGGAGCTGAAAGAGAGGTATCATTTTCAATGGAAAAGCATTTAAAACAAGATTGAAGCTTTAACCAAGATTATTAGATGTACATCCTTGGAAAGAAATCACTTCATTTCTCTAATATTGACCTGACAAATAGGACAAACCTTCTCACTGAACTTGCTTATAATAAAGTGATGGAAATATCAAATGGAAGTGTTAGAAACATCTTATTTTACCCGAGCCTTATAAACTGTTCTATGTTAACTACAGTTTGGCTCACACATCTGTTCATTGAAGTTACAATAGTCTCAATTTCTGTTACTGATCCTCCAGAGTGGACCCCAACAAGGGTCCCCCTGCCCAGTGTCATTGGGGCCAACAGATCGAGACTGAGTTTGGTTCCCAAGCAAAGGAAACTTTATATTTTCATCAGAGAATGGAGAGGTGAGAGCATGCACTACCCCGTGGGCTGTGGGCTGGGCTGCTGTGTAGAGATCCTGTCAGAGTCAGTGGGAGGGAGGGGGCGGAGCTCTCAAGGGCCGGGTTGGCTGCAGCTCAGGCTCTATATCTCGGAGTCTGCACTGGGCCCCAGGAGCTGAGGTGTCGACCCAGCCATTCTGCACCAGGAAATCTGGTCTGAAGTGCCGGGTGTGGAACCTCTGCATGCGGGACCCTAGGAGCACGTGAAATTAGACAAAGCACAAAGGATAAAAAAGGTCAGACTTGACTTTATTGCCCAGATTCTATTTTTATCTCCCAGGGATTTTTAATGGGCTTTGCTGGGGACAAACCCCTCCTCTGCCTTTTGTCCCGTTCCTCACTCTTGGAGTGCTGAGGGTGCAGACCCTTCTTCTGTAACTGCTGAGTGCTGAGTTGGGAGCCCTCATACCAGGGGACGAGGGTCAGAACTTCTCCCCAGCAGCCTCCAGGTGACGTTGATTGGCCCCAGGACCCCTGCCTCCCTGCTCGTCCGCCTGAGCACCAGCATTGGAAGTGTTATAGATTCTAATGACCTTTAAGGGTCCAGGAAAGAGATGTGCAGAGACGCTGTGGGGGCCGGTTTCACCCCGCCCCACATTTGTTCGGCCACCTTAGGCTGACCGTTTCTGCCAGCCTAGATGCTCTGACCAGTAGTCTGCTCTTTCTTCAATTAGGCCCCTGAATTAACATAAAAACAGCACCAGGTGTCAGAGCCCTGCCCGCTCAACTCCCAGACAGTCCAGGGTCAGTGGTGATCAAGGACCATGATGGCCACTGAGTCAACAGCCTTTTGAAGTAAACAGGAGTCCAGCCGGTCTTATTGGCCACCATCATCACGGTGTCTGTAGGCTTTTCTATGGTGACAGTGTGATATACGGTTCCCCCGCCAAGATTATTAGCTCCCCTCTGGGTGCAGGAAGTCCTGCAAGCAGTAGTCTACTCCTTCGGGACATGCTATTGTTGTTTTATGAGAGAAACTCCAGGTCAAGTGATGTTCACATGAGTCGTCATGGTGCCCTGTTGCCTCCGGTTATCTCTCTGGATGTTGGAGTTGGAGGGCCTCCTCACTCGAGGTCGGTGTGCCCACGGAGCGAACCCTGCAACTTCAGGGCATGGTTGGTGATTAGGATCACCACGTGGGGTCCTTTTCCCTTAGGAGGGAGGTGGCCTTTTGGGCTGCTGATTTCCAGGTTTTTAGATACCGCCAGTATCTTGGCCAGATGTGGCAGTGGGCCAAGCCCCTTGGTGACTGTAGTTTATCCTACCTGGATGGCATTCTTGCGTTGTTCCATTTCAAGTGGTCCCAGTTTTTGCACTAATTCTCCAATGGCGATTCACCTTTCACCGGGAATGGAAAGGTCAAAGGGTTTAGCTCAATTAGGGAGTTCCAGGGCAAGGGTCTGAATTGACTGCTCTTTCCATTCTTGAAAGGCCACTTCTGGATTCTGTTCAAAAGGATCATCATCTTTTCCTTTCAGTGTTTCATATAGAGGCCCAGCTAGTAGACTGTAGTTAGGGATCCAGAAGTAGCAAACCCTGGCCTCCCCAGGAACCCCTAAGCTGTCTTCTAGTTTTAGAAAGGGGTAAGGCTGCAAATGGTTTCTTCCCTTTCCTGGGATGGGCTTCTCTGACCTTGTGTGAGAATGAAGCCCAGGCAGGTCACCGCAGTCTGTGATATTTGAGCTTTTTCTTGGACAACTTCTATCCTTTATTGGCTTGGTAGTTCAGAGGCCTCCTTAGTAGGGCTGGCGATCAGAATGTCGTCTGCATATTGAAGGAGGGTTTCCTTTTCCAGAGGTAGAACTTTTCGGTCGTTAGCTAAGCTTTCCCCAAAGATGGTGTGGGAATTTTTGAACCCTTGGGGCAAGACGGCCCGGAAGTATTGTTTTAGTTGTATGTTGAGTCCTGCCACTCACAAGCCAAAATTTCTTGTGACTCTGGGACTAATGGAATACAAAAGAAGGCATCATTGAAGACTAATACAGAATACCATGTCCTGGTGGTTGGTAGAATGACCAGCAGGGTGTAGGAATCAGGAGCAACTGGAGGTATATCCTCGGTGGCTTCACTGACTGTCCTGACATCCTTTACCAGGTCCCCAGCAGCCCATGGGGCTCTCGTGGTCAGGCCAATCCCAGGATATGGAGCTCTCCTGGGCAGGTACCCCACCCCCAACCCAGCCCACGGGGCTCTCATGGTCAGGCCCCTCCCAGGATACAGAGCTACCCTTGCAGGTACCGTGGCAGGGCTGGGCACACAGGAACCGTGCACATAGCCCTCATTGAAGAGCACCCCCAGCTCACCTGTCACTCAGAGCTGACACAGAGCACCTCAGAGCAGGACTTGAACTAACAAACAGCAGCTCCGACAGGTCTGTGACCCTGGGCATCACTCTGTGTGGCCTCCCTCCACCTGGTCTTCCAGAGACTTCCACTGCACCCAGGGCACCAGGCCTCTGTCTCCAACCACCACCCACCCCTCCTCTCCCTGACTCCTGGGTTCCTCTCATTAGGAGAGGGTTTTCTTGAAGTTGTCTCCCACTCATGGGCCAGATAAAATGATTAGAAAACAAGCCAAAGCTGCAGCCCCTTGTCTATCCTGACTCTCAGGAGCCCACACCTGTTCCTTGGACCTGGCCGGTTCAGCAAGTTCCATTTTCTGCAACTGTGAGCCCCTGAGGGGTGATGATTGGCTACCTGGGCAGCCTTACCATGCTGGCCAGCCCTCCCCAGGTGTGCCTGGGTTGAGATCAATATAAATACCACTCCAGGCAGCAAAAGCCCCTGCAGCTGTGCCTGACGCCATTTTCTCTGCCCTGTCAGCAGTCTCGGGGCTGGGCTGGTGGGAGGGAGTGAGAGGCCACGGCTTTGTGGGTGGCCCAGTGTGAGTGGGGCTCTGCTGGACTTTCTGCAGCAGATGCCAGGCTGCCACCTGCTAAAGAAGAGGATGTGTCACCCATACCTGCTGCTGGAATTTCTCCCTGGGCAGAGGTGAGGAAGGAAAAAAGCAGTGGGGGCAGGGACAGGACGGGTATCTCAGGCAGGGAAATGGAAATCTTCCAGAAGAGCACCCAGGGCCAGGACCATCCTGGCTGGCCTGCAGGCACCAAGTCAGCTGGCATGCTGTCACTCGTGTGGCTCCATGGCCCTTCCTCTAGGCTTTCAAGTCCTTGTATATATTCAGGTGTTTTACCTGGGAAGGGTGGGAACAGTTCAGCAGCAAGTGGCCTGGGGCTCAGCTCACGTTTACTCACAGATGCCTCGGCACGGTGCCCCAGCTTTGCAATGAGGACGCTTGTTGTGTGGGGGCTGCTGGCTGAATGGGAGACGATTCCCCACCACTGACCAACTTCAGAATTGTTTACAACTGGAGCAAGTGCCCTGATACGGTTTTCCTCTGAGTAACTGGTGGGTTCTGTTTTTTTTTTCTCTTTTTCGTTTTTGGTTCAAGGTAGATTTTATTCCTCTTTTTTGTATTTACAGATATAAGCATGGAAATAATTTATTCATATAAATACATGTATGTGAAGGGAATAATTGTTTTTTCTGTTTTATTTTTTAAATTTTATTTCTTTTTAATTTTGAATTTTATTTTATATTTTTATACAGCAGGTTCTCATTGGTTATCTATTTTATACATATAAATGTTTACATGCCAATCCCAATCTCTCAACTCCTCCCACCACCACCCCTCCAAGAGCTTTCCCCCCTTGTTGTCCATACGATTGTTGTCTACATCTGTTGCTCTATTTATGCCTTGCAAAACGGTTAATCTGTACAGTTTTTCTAGGTTCCACATATATGCATGAATATACAAGATTTGTTTTTCTCTTTCTGACTTACTTCACTCTGTAGGACAGTCTCTAGATCCATCGACGTCTCTACAAATGACCCAATTTCATTCCTTTCATGGCTTAGTAATATTCCATTTTATATATGTACCACAGCTTTATGCATTCGTCTGTCTGTGGGCATTTAGGTTGCTTCCATTACCTCGATATTGTAAATAGTGATGCAATGAACATTGCGGTGAATGTCTCTTTTTGATTTATGGTTTTGTCTGAGTATATGTCCAGTCCTGGGATTGCTGTATCATATGGTAATTCTATTATTAGTTTCTTAAGAAACTCCATATTGTTCTCCATAGTGACTGTATCAATTTATATTCCCAACAATAGTGGAAGAGTGTTCCTTTTCTCCACACCCTTTCCAGCATTTGTTGTTTGTAGATTTTCAGATGATGCCCATTCTAACAGGTGTGAGGTGATACCTCATTGTTGAGTCCATTTCGTTGAGCAACGGGTAGGTCTTGTCTATTACATATTTGGCTTATGGAACGGTATCTGTGCTAATTTCAAACTCTGGTTTTATGCAGCACCCCAACTCACCTTTCCCCTTAAGCAAGCATAAGTTGGTTTTCTAAACTTGAGACCCTGTTCTGTTTTGTAATTCAGTTCATGTGTAGCCAAGTTTACATTCCGTGCATTAGTGATACCTTATGATGTTTCTTTTTCTGTGTGACTTATTTCACTTAGAATCATCATGCCTCAATCCACTCATTATGCTGGTACAGGCCTGGTGACACAGATTTCATTGCTGAGTGGTATTCTGTTGTACATAAGTACCGCAACTTCTTTATCAATTATTTGTTCTCTGGGATATTTAACTTGTACTGTAGAAGAGGCTCCTGTAAACAGAGCCGTTGTAAATTTTGGGGTGGCTGTGTCTTTTTGATTTTAATTTCCCTAAGCTATAGGACCATAAGTGGAAATGCCCTAGATTCTGTTGCTTTGTTTTTCAGATGTATCAGGAAACACCATACACTTCTCCAGAGTGGCTGTTGGCAATGTACATCCCGCCCATAAGCATAACAAGGCTCCTTTTTCCCCATGGCCTGTCTTGCCTTTCTGGATTTTACACTTTTCTCAGTGGCCCTTTAGACCGGGGGGAAGTGACACTTCATAGTAGTTCGGATTTCCATTGCAAGCTTGCTTGGTTTGCCAAAAAGGGCGTATGTGTTTTTTCCTGAATATATTCAGGAACAAACTCATACGCCCTTTGTTGCCAAGTGCATCATTGTCGATGTTCTGCCTCTTTTCCTATGCTTTAAATGCAAATCCAGTCTACCTCCTGAAATCGGTTTCCTGCAATTCTGCCCCGCTTTCAAGTCCTCTTCGCAGCCTTACTTCAATATATTTTTGGACGTTATCTGTCATTTATAACTCTGCAGGTTTGTGAATTACAGGGCCCCTGAGCTCCTTTCTTCAACTCGCTTTCTTGTGAGCTGGCCGCAAACCCGCAAGACTGCTTCAGGCCCTAATCTGCTTCTGGCAGGGCACGCTGAGCCTTTGGTTAATTCCTCTTCCTGGTGGGAAATGAGTGTTAAATATGCCCGTCCAGACACCTACCTCACTCTCAACCCCTTGGTGATGTGGGTCCTCTGGTTTGTGGCCACTTTTGCTGGGTTCCTCACCTTTCAATGATGTGGCCCCACTAGTGTGAGGACACTCCTGCTTGGTTCTCATCCACGTGGTTATGTGGACCCCCTGGTGAGAGTCTGTTCCTGGCTTTGTTCCTCACCCACCTGTGAGGGAGACCCTCTGCTGATAGGTCACTCCTGCATGGCTGGCACACATTGCCTTGGTGAAGTCAGCCGTGTGGTGGCAGTTGGAGCGTGCTGGGAATCTCTTCCCCCGGTGATGAGGGCCCTCTTGCGTCAGGCCCTAACTGCTGGGCTCACCAACTTTTCTTAGGGAGCCCAGTGATGCTTTGGCACTCCTCTTAGGATCCCATCTCCATGGGGATGTGGGCCTTCTGCTCTGAGGTCCCAACGGCTGGGTTGTTCACATTTTCATGATGTGGGCTCTCTGGTGTTAGTTCACAGAAGCCTGGATCCCATAGCCTCTGTGCTCTTGGCTGCCTGCTGGGAGGTTCCAACTGCTGGATTCCTCACTTTTTTAATTTTTTGGGCCCTCTGTTGTGAGGATCCTCCTGCCTGCCTCACTCCCAGCCCCTTCGTGATGTGTGTCGTCTGGTTTGAGGCCACATGTGCTGGGTTCCTCACCTTTCGATGATGTGGGACCAATGGTCTTAGGAGACTCCTGCCTGGTTCACATCCCCTTGGTGATGTGGGCCCTCTGTTGAGAGTCTGATCCCGGCTGGGTTCCTCACCCATCTGTGAGGTAGGCCGTCTGATGTGAGGTCACTCTTGCCTGGCTTGCTCACCTCGCCTTGTGGACATGAGCCCTCTGGTGGCACTTGGAGCCTGCTGGGAGCCTCCTCTCCTCGGTGATGAGGGCCCTCTGGCATCAGGCCCTAACTGCTGGGCTCCCTACATTTTGTGATGTGCGCCCAGTGGTGCGAGGACACTCCAGCCAGGTTCACATCCCCATTGGGGTGTGGGCCTTCTGCTCTGAGGTCCCAAAGCCTGGGTTGCTCACAGTTTCATGATGTGGGCTCTCTGCTGTTAGTTCACTCCTGCCTGCATCCCATAGCTTCTGTGCTCTGGGCCGCCTGCTGGGAGGTTCCAACTGCTGGATTCCTCACCTTTCTTATTCTTTGGGCCCTCTGTTTTTAGGCTACTCCTGCCTGCCTCACTCCCATTCCCTTTGTGATATGTGTCCTCTGATTTGAGGCCACATGTGCTGGGTTCCGCACCTTTCGATGATGTGACCCCACTGGAGGGAAGACAGTCCTGACTGGTTCCCATCCCCTTGCTGATGTGGGCCCTCAGGTGAGAGTCTGATCCTGGCTGGGTTCCTCACCCTTCTGTGAGGTGGGCCCTCTGCTGTGAGGTCAATCATGCCTGTCTGGCACACGTCACCTTGGCGACGTGGGCCCTCTGGTGGCAGTTGGAGTGTGCTGGGATCCTCCTCCCCTCGGTGATGAGGGCCCTCTTGCCTTAGGCCATAACTGCTGGGCTCCCCACATTTTCTGATGTGCGCCAAGTGAGTGAGGAGACTCTTGCCAGGTTCCCATCCCCATGGCGATATGGGCCTTCTGCTCTGAGGTCAAAACGGCTGGCTTGCTCACAGTACCATGATGTGGGCCCTCTGCTGTGAGTTCACTCCGGCAAGGATCCCTTATCATCGGTGCTCTGAGCCGCCTGCTGGGAGGTTCCAACTGCTGGATTCCTCAACTTTTTTATTCTATGTGCCCTCTGTTGTGAGGCTCTTCCTGCCTGCCTCACTGCCAGCCCCTTGGTGATGACTGTCCTATGGCTTGAGGCCACATGTGCTGCGTTCCTCACCTTTCGATGATGTGACCCCACTCGTGTGAGGACACTCCTGCCTGGTTCCCATACCCTTGGTGAGGTGGGCCCTCTGGCGAGAGTCTAATCCTGGCTGGGTTCCTCAACGTTCTGTGAGGTAGGCCCTCTGCTGTGAGGTCACTCCTTCCTGGCTGGCACACGTCACCTTGGAGACGTGAGCCCTCTGGTGGCAGTTGGAGCGTGCAGGGCGCCTCCTCCTCTCGGTGATGACGGCCCTCTGGCGTCAGGCCCTAAATGGTGGGCTCCCCACATTTTCTGATGTGCGCCCAGTGGTGCGAGGACACTCCAGCCAGGTTCCCATTCCCATGGGGATGTGGTCCTTCTGCGCTGAGGTCTCAACTCCTGGGTTGCTCACAGTTTTGTGATGTGGGCCCTCTGCTGTGAGTTCACTGTGGCCTGGATCCCATAGCCTCGGTGTTCTGGGCCGCCTGCTGGAAGGTCTAAATGCTGGAATCCTCACGTTTTTTATATTATGTGCCCTGTGTTGTGAGGCTACTCCTGCCTGCCTCACTCCAAGGCCCTTGGTGATGTGGGTCCTCTGGTTTGAGGACACATGTGCTGGGTTCCTCACCTTAAGATGATGAGGCCCCACTGGTGTGAGGATAATCCTGACTGGGTCCCATCCCCTTTGTGATGTGGGCCCTCTGGTGAGAGTCTGATCCTGGCTGGGTTCCTCACCCATCTGTGAGGTGGGCCCTCTACTATCAGGTAACTCTTGCCTGGGTTGCTCACCTCGCCTTGTTGACATGAGCCCTCTGGTGGCAATTGGACCCTGCTGGGAGCCTCCTCAGCTCTGTGATGAGGGCCCTCTGATGTCAGGCCCTAACTGCTGGGCTCCCCAACTTTTCTTAGTGAGCCCAGTGTTGCTCAAGCACTCCTCTTAGGTTCCCATCCCCATGGGGATGTGGGCCTTCTGCTCTGAGGTTCCAACGGCTGGGTTGATCACAATTTCATGATGTGGGCTCTCTGGTGTTAGTTCACTGTGGCCTGGATCCCATAGCCTCTGTGGTCTTGGCTGCCTGCTGGGAGGTTCCAACTGCTCGATTCCTCAACTTTTGTATTCTATGGGTTCTGTGTTGTGATGCTCCTCCTGCCTGCCTCACTCGCAACCCCTTCGTGATGTGGGTCTTCTGGTTTGAGGCCACATGTGCTGGGTTAGGCAACTTTCAATGATGTGGCCCCACTGGTGTGAGGACACTCCTGCCTGGTTCCCATCCCCTTGGTGATGTGGGCCTTCTGGTGACAGTCTTATCCTGGCTGAGTTCCTCACTCTTCTGTGAGGTAGGCCCTCTGCTGTGAGGTCAATCCTGCCTGACTTGCACACATCACCTTGGCGACGTGGGCCCTCTGTTGGCACATGGAACCTGCTGGGAGCCTCCTGCCCTCGGTGATGATGGCCCTCTAGCATCAGGCTCTAACTGCTGGGCTCCCCACGTTTTCTGATGTGAGCCCAGTGATGCCAGGACACTCCTGTCAGGTTCCCATCCCCATGGGGATGTGGGCTTTCTGCTCTGAGGTCCCAATGCCTGGGTTGCTCACAGTTTCATGATGTGGGCTCTCTGGTGTTAGTTAACTCCTGCCTGCATCCCATAGCTTCTGTGCTCTCGGCCGCCTGCTGGGAGGTTCCAAATGCTGGATTCCTCACTTTTTTTATTCTTTGGGCCCTCTGTTTTTAGGCTACTCCTACCTGCCTCACTCCCATCCCCTTTGTGATGTATGTCCTCTGATATGAGGCCACATGTGCTGGGTTCCTCACCTTTCGATGATGTGGTCCCACTGGTGGGAGGACAGTCCTGACTGGTTCCCATCCCCTTGGTGTTGTGGGCCCTCTGGTGAGAGTCTCATCCTGCCTCGGTTCCTCACCCTTCTGTGAGATAGGCCCTCTGCTGTGAGGTCACTACTGCCTGGCTGGTGCATGCCACCTTGTAGACGTGGGCCCTCTGTTGGCAGTTGGAACCTGCTGGGAGTCTCCTCCCCTCAGTTATGAGGGCCCCCTGGCATCAGGCCCTAACTGCTGGGCTCCTAACATTTTCTGATATGTGCTAAGTGGTGCAAAGCCACTCCTGCCAGGTTCCCATCCCAATGGGGATGTGGGCCTTCTGTTCTGAGGTCCCAACAGCTGGGCTGCTCACAGGTTCATGATGTGGGCCCTCTGCTGTGAGTTCACTGCGGCCTGGATCCCATAGCCTCGGTGCTCTGGGCCACTTGCTGGGAGGTTCCAACTGCTGGATTCCTCAACTTTTATATTCTATGGACCCTGTGTTGTGAGGCCAGTCCTGCCAGCCTCATTCCGAACCCCTTGGTGATGTGGTTCCTCTGGTTTGAGGACACATGTGCTGGGATCCTCACCTTTCGATGATGTTGTCCCACTGGTGTGGGGACACTCCTGCCTGGTTCCCATCCCCTTGGTGATGTGGGCCCTCTGGTGAGAGTCTGATCCTGGCTGTGTTCCTCACCCTTCTGTGAGGTGGGCCCTCTGCTGTGAGGTCACTCCTGCCAGGCTGGCACACATCGCCTTGGCGACGTTGGCCCTCTGGTGGCAGCTGGAGCCTGCTGGGAGCCTCCTCCTCTCGGTGATGAGTGCCCTCTAGCGTCAGGCCCTAACTTCTGAGCACCCCACGTTTTCTGATGTGAGCCCAGTGATGCCAGGACACTCCTGTCATGTTCCCATCACCATGGGGATGTGGGCCTTCTGCTCTGAGGTCCCAATGTCTGGGTTGCTCACAGTTTCATGATGTGGGCTGTCTGGTGTTAGTTCACTCTGGCCTGGTTCCTCTAGCCTCTGTGCTCTGGGCCGCCTGCTGGGAGGTTCCAACTGCTGGATTCCTCACCTTTCTTATTTTTGGGCCCTCTGTTATGAGGCTCCTCCTGCCTGCCTCACTCCCAGCCCCTTGGTGATGGGTGTCCTATGGTTTGAAGCCACATGTTCTGGGTTCCTCACCTTTAGATGATGTGGCCCTACTCATGTGAGGACACTCCTGCCTGGTTCCAATCCATTTGGTGATGTGGGCCCTCTGGTGCGAGTCTGATCCTGACTGGGTTCGTCACACTTCTCTGAGGTGGACCCTCTGCTGTGAGGTCATTCGTGCCTGGTTGGCACACATCGCCTTGGCGACGTCAGCCCTCTGGTGGCAGTTGGAGCCTGCTGGGAGCCTCCTTCCCTTGGTGATGAGGGTCCTCTGGCGCCAGGCCCTAACTGCTGGTCACCCAAAATTTTCTGATATGTTCTCAGTGGTGCGAGGACACTCCTACCAGAATTCCATCCCCATGGGGATGTGGGCCTCCTGCTCTGAGGTCCCAATGGCTGGGTTGCTCAGTTTCATGACATGGGCCCTCTTCTGTGAGTTCACTGTGGCCTGGATCCCATAGCCTCGGTGCTCTGGGCCGCCTGCTGGGAGGTTCCAACTGCTGGATTCCTCACTTTTTTATTCTATGTGCCCAGTGTTGTGAGGCTACTCCTGCCTGCCTCACTCCGAGGTCCTTGGTGATGTGGGTCCTCTGGTTTGAGGACACATGTGCTGAGTACCTCAGCTTTCGATGATGTGGCCCCACTGATGTGAAGACACTCCTGCCTGGTTCCCATCCCCTTGGTGATGTGGGCCCTCTGGTGAGAGTCTGATGTTGGCTGGGTTTCTCACCCTTCTGTGAGGTGGGACCTCTGCTGTGAGGTAACTTCTGCCTGGCATGCTAACGTTGCCTTGGCAATGTGAGCCCTCAGGTGGCAGTTGGAGCCTGCTGGGAATCTCCTCCCCTCAGTTATGAGAGCTCTGGATAAAACACATATGCCCTTTTTTGCCAAGTGCATTATTTTCCAAGTTCTGTCTCTTTTCCTATGCTTTAAGAGCTACTCCCGTGTACGTTTTGAAATCAATTTCCAGCAATTCTGCCCTGCATTCAAGTCCACTTCGCAGCCTTACTTCAGCATAATTTTGGATGATAGCTGTCATTTATAACTCCGAAGGTTTCTGAATTACAGTGCCCCTGAGCTCCTTTCTTCAACTCGCTTTCTTGTGAGCTGGCCGCAACACCGCAGGATCTCCTCAGGCCCTAATTTAGTTCCAGCATGGCACGCGGAGCCTTTGGTTAATTCCTCTTCCTGGTGGGAAATGAGAGTTAAATTTGCCCGTCCGGACACCTCCACCTAGTCTCTCATTGGTTCTCCCTATTCCTGTTCATTTTCCACAGAAATTGCTAACTGGGCCAAACAGGAGGTTGAAGGCACTGACTCTCCAAGTGGGGAGAGTGTTAGTAAAGTGTCTGGAATGTTGCAACCGAGTACCAGGGGACGAAAACTGAGACACATTTGAACACGTTTCCCGATAACACGGTGGATCATACTCTGGGTTCCACATGCATGTTTTAGCTGAAGGAAGAATTCATTAAACCTGGAGAGTTGAGACCCATGGAATGGGTACAATGCAATATGACTTCAAAGGGTCTGCATTTGCTCACCAAACCTCAGCAATCCTATCACTGCTGCGTTTATGCCGCTGTACACACGCTTGATTCTCTTTCGGAGACATATAAATCCATAGGTTTTAAGATTCTTACTAGTCAGGTAGATTCTTAGGCGTTTAATATGGAGTGTTGAGTCCACTTCGGTGAGCAAGGAGTAGCTCTTGTCTATTACATATTTGGCTTATGGAACGGTATCTGTGCTCATTTCAATCTCTGGTTTTATGCAGCACCCCAACTCACCCGTCCCCTTAAGCAAGCATAAGTTGGTTTTCTACATTTGACACCCTGTTCTGTTTTGTAATTCAGTTCTTGTGTAGCCAAGTTTACATTCCATGTATTAATGATATCTTATGATGTTTCATTTTCTGTGTGACTAATTTCACTTAGAATCATCGTACCTGAATCCACTCATTATGCTGCTATGGGCCTGATGACATAGATTTCATTGCTGAGTGATATTGCATTGTACGTAAGTACCACAATTTCTTTATCCATTTTTCGCTCTCTGTGATATTGAACTTGTACCATAAACGAGGTTCTTGTAAACAGAGCCGTCCCAAACTTTGGGGTGGCTGTGTCTTTTTGATTTTAATTTCCCTAAGCTATAGGACAATAAGTGGAAGTGCCCTAGGCTCTGTTGCTTTGTTTTTTGGATGTTTCAGGAAACACCATACACTTCTCCAGAGTGGCTGCTGGCAATTTACATCCCGCCCATCAGCATAACAAGGCTCCCAGTTCTCAATGGCCTGTCCTGCCTTTCTGGATTTTACACTTTTTTCAGATGGCCCTTTTGACCGGGGGACAGTGAGACTTCATTGTAGTGCAGATTTCCTTTGCAAGCTTGCTTGGTTGGCCAAAAAGGGCGTATGCGTTTTTCCCTGAATATATTCAGGAAAAAACGCATACGCCCTTTTTGGCCAAGTGTATCATTGTGGACGTTCTGCCTCTTTTCCTATGCTTTACATGCAATTCCAGTCTACCTCCTGAAATCGGTTTCCTGCAATTCTGCCCCACTTTCAACTCCTCTTGGCAGCCTTACTTCAATATATTTTTGGAAGATAGCTGTCATTTATAACTCTGCAGGTTTGTGAATTACAGTGCCCCTGAGCTCCTTTCTTCAACTCGCTTTCTTGTGAGCTGGCCGCAACACCGCAGGATTGCTTCAGGCCCTAGTTTGGTTCCGGCACGGCATGCTGAGCCTTTGGTTAATTCCTCTTCCTGGTGGGAAATGAGAGTTAAATTTGCCCGTCCGGACACCTCCACCTAGTCTCTCATTGGTTCTCCCTATTCCTGTTCATTTTCCACAGAAATTGCAAACTGGGCCAAACAGGAGGTTAAAGGCACTGACTCTCCAAGTGGGGAGAGTGTTAGTAAAGCGTCTGGAATGTTGCAACCGAGTACCAGGGGACGAAAACTGAGACACATTTGAACACGTTTCCCGATCACACGGTGGATCATACTCTGGGTTCCACATGCATGTTTTAGCTGAAGGAAGAATTCATTAAACCTGGAGAGTTGAGACCCATGGAATGGGTACCATGCAATATGACTTCAAAGGGTCTGCATTTGCTCACCAAACCTCAGCAATCCTATCACTGCTGCGTTTATGCCGCTGTACACACGCTTGATTCTCTTTCGGAGACATATAAATCCATAGGTTTTAAGATTCTTACTAGTCAGGTAGATTCTTACTAGTCAGGTATATTCTTAGGCGTTTAATATGGGATGTTGAGTCCACTTCGTTGAGCAAGGAGTAGCTCTTGTCTATTACATATTTGGCTTATGGAACGGTATCTGTGCTAATTTCAATCTCTGGTTTTATGCAGCACCCCAACTCACCCGTCCCCTTAAGCAAGCATAAGTTGGTTTTCTACATTTGACTCCCTGTTCTGTTTTGTAATTCAGTTCTTGTGTAGCCAAGTTTACATTCCGTGTATTAGTGATATCTTATGATGTTTCTTTTTCTGTGTGACTAATTTCACTTAGAATCATCGTACCTGAATCCACTCATTATGCTGCTACGGGCCTGATGACATAGATTTCATTGCTGAGTGATATTGCATTGTACATAAGTACCACAACTTCTTTATCCATTTTTCGCTTTCTGTGATATTGAACTTGTTTGGTAAACGAGGTTCTTGTAAACAGAGCCGTCCCAAACTTTGGGGTGGCTGTGTCTTTTTGATTTTAATTTCCCTAAGCTATAGGACCATAAGTGGAAGTGCCCTAGGCTCTGTTGCTTTGTTTTTTGGATGTTTCAGGAAACACCATACACTTCTCCAGAGTGTCTGTTGGCCATTTACATCTCGCCCATCAGCATAACAAGGCTCCCAGTTCTCCATGGCCTGTCCTGCCTTTCTGGATTTTACACTTTTTTCAGAAGGCCCTTTGACCAGGGGGCAGTGAGACTTCATTGTAGTGCAGATTTCCTTTGCGAGCTTGCTTGGTTGGCCAGAAAGGGCGTATGCGTTTCTTCCTGAATATATTCAGGAAAGAACGCATACGCCCTTTTTGGCCAAGTGCATCATTGTCGACGTTCTGAGTCTTTTCATATGTTTTCAGTGCAATTCCTGTCTACCTCCTGAAATCGGTTTCCTGCAGTTCTGCCTTGCTCTCAGTTCCTCTTCATAGCCTTACCTCAATATACGTTTGGAAAATAGTTGGCCTTTATAACTCTGCAGGTTTTTCAATTGCAGTGGCCCTTAGCTCCATTTTTCAGCTCTTATTTTTGTGATCTTGCCTCATATCCACAGGATTTCTTCAGGCACTATTCTTCTTCTGGGGCGCCTTGCTCTGCCTTTGGTTAATTCTTCTTCCTGATGTGAAATTAGAGTGACATGTGCCCATTGAAACCGCTACAGCTATTTTCTCACTGGTTCCCCCTATTCCCATTCATCCTCCGCACTAACTGCAGACTGTGCGATACCGGAACTTAAAGGCATTGACTCTCCATGTGGAGATGTTGTTAGTAAAGTGGCTGGAATGTTGATCCGGAGCCCCAGGAGAGGAAAATGAGGTGCATTTTAGAAACCTTTCCCGATCATATGGTATACCATCTGCTGGATTTCCCATGCATGGTTTAGCTGTAGGAAGATTCCCTTCAACTTGGAGTGTTGGGACCCTTGGAATAAGTAGCATGAAGTATTGCATTAAACTTTCGGCAGTTGCTCACCAAAGCTCTCCAATCCTTTCAGCCCCAAGTGTCCAGCCTTATGTCTTATCCAGCTGTGGGTTTATATGTGGTCATTCCAGGTTGCATCACAGCCCCTGAGCGAATTTTGTAAGAATTTTTCTCTCTTTCATTGTTTCTGCGTTTTGGTTTTAAAATTTATTTCTATAATGGGGTTTAGCTCATTTTCACTGCTGTGTTTGTGCCGCTCTGCGCACACTTGATTCCCTTATGGAGATATATCAATACATGGGTTTTAAGACTCTTATTACTCAGATATATTTCTCTGTGGTGTATAGGGTGTGTTGAGGCCAGTTCATTGAGCAAGGTGTAGATCTTGTCTGATACCTATTTGGTTTATTGAATGGTATCTGTGCTAATTTCAAACTCTGGTTTTATGCATCACCCCACCTCTCCTTTCCCCTTAAGCTGACATAAGTGTGTTTTCTAAATGTGAGACACTGTTCTGTTTTGTCATTCATTTTTTGTGCAGCCATATTTATCCTCCCTCTATAAGTGATATCTTATGATATGTTTCTTTTTCTGTTTGACTTATTTCAAGTAGTATTATCGGACCTCAATCCACTCTTTATCCTTCTACTAGCCTTATTACATTGATTTCATGGTGAAGAGATATTCCATTGTACATAAGTACCACATTTTCTTTATCCATTGTTCTCTTTCCTGGGATATTTAAGGTGTACTGAAGTTGAGGTTCTTGTAAACAGAGTAGCCCTAAACTGTGGTGTGCTTGTGTCTTGTTGATTTTTAGACTTCCCTAGATATACTCCCGTGATTGGAAGTGCCCTATGCTCTGTCGCTCTGTTTTTTAGATGATTTAGGAACCACCATACACTTCTCCAGAGTGGCTCTCGGCAGTTCACACACTGTCCATCAGCGTATAAAGGCTCCCTGTTCTCCATGGCCTGTCCTGCATTTCTGGTTTTTACAATTTTTTCGGATGGCCCTTTTGACCGGTGGGAAATGAGACTTCTTTGTTGTGCACATTTGCATTGCTTGCTTGCTTGGTTGCCCATAAAGTGCGTATGCGTTTTTTCCTGGATATATTCAGGAAATAACACATACTCCCTTTTGGGCCAACTGCATCATTGTCGAAATTCTGCCACTTTTCATGTGCTTTAAAGGCGAGTCCAATCTATCTCTTGAAATCTGTTTCTTGCAATTCTGTCTTGCATTCAGATCCTCTTCTTTGCCTTACCTCAACATATTTTTGGACGTTAGTTTTCATTTATAACTCTGCAGGTTTGTGAATTGCAGTGACCCTGAGCTCCATTTTTTAAGTTGCTCTTTTGTGAGCTGGCCTCAAAACTGCAGGATTGCTTCAGGCCCTATTTTGGCTCCGGCGAGGCGGGCTGAGCCTTTTTTTAATTCTTATTCTTAATGGGAAATTAGAGTGACATGTGCCCGTCCAAACCCCTACAACTATTCTCTCATTGTTTCCCCCTGTTCCCGTTCATCCTCCTCACAATTTGCAAAATGTGTGAAACAGAAGTTTAAATGTGCTGATTCTCTAAGTGGGGAGATTCTAAGTAACGTGGCTGGAATGATGAACAGGAGCACCAGGAGAGGATAAATGAGGTGCATTTTAGACACATCTCCCGATCACATGGTGTACAGTCCTCTGGGTTTTCCATGCATGTTTTAGCTGTAGGAAGATTCCTTGAACCTGCAGATTTGGGACCCATTGAATGGGTACCAGGTAGTATTACTTTAAAGGGTGTGCATTTCCTCACCCAACCCCACATTTCTCTTAGTGCGAACAGTTTCCAGCCTTATGTCTCATCCTGCTGTGGGTCTAGATGTGTTCAATCCATGTTGCATCACCATCCCTGAGGAAAAGTTGTAAGAGGTTTTCTCTGTCTCTCTGTCGTTTATTTTTTTCAATTTATTACTATGTTGTTTACAGCTGATTTTCAAAGCTCTGTTTCTTGCTGCTGTACATCTACTTGATTCACGTACAGAGAGACATCAATAATTTCTTTTTTAGATTCTTACCAGTCATAGATATTCTTTTCCGGTGACTTGAGTGTGCTGAGTGCAGTTCTTTTAGTTACCGTGTAGGCCTTGTTGATTATCAGTTTGGTATTTGGAATGGTATCTTTGCTAATTTCAACCTCCTGGATGATGCCTCACCCCTCCCCACCTTTCCTGTTTAGCAGCCTTACACGTGTTTTCTACATATTTATGTCACTTAGAATGATCATACGTAACTCCTCCGGAGTTGTTACAACTGGCCATATTTCATTGATTTCCAGGCTGAGTAATATTCCACTCTACATAAGTACCACATCTCTATCCATTTTTTCCCTCCAGAGACATTTAAGTTATATCCTAGTCGAGGATCTTTTAAACAGAGAGGCAGTAAACATTGGGGTGCCTGTGTCCTCTCGATTTTTGTTTTTCCCAAGATATACGCCCATGAGTGCAAGTGCCCTATGCTCTGTAGCTCATTTTTTAGATGCTTTAGTAAACACAATACAGTTCTCCAGAATGGCCGTTGGCAATATACATTTCCACTATAAGCCTCACAGGGCTCCCTCCTCTCCTTGCCCTGTCCTGCATTTCTGGCGTTTACACTTTATGAGGATGGCTCTTCTGACTGATGCGAAGTGATATCTTTTGTAGTATTGATTTCCAGTGCCCACCTGTTTGGTTGGCTAAAAAAGTGTATGCCCTTTTCTTGAATATATACAGAAAAAAACGCATACAGCCTTTTTGGCCAACTGCAATGTCGGCAATGTTCAGCCCCTTTTCTTGTGCTTAATGGCGAGTCCTTTCTACCTCCTCAAATCCCTTTCCTGCCATTCTCCCTTGCTTGCCAATCCTTTTCTCTGACTTTCCTCAAGACATTTTTCAGTGATAGATATTTTCAACTCTGCAGTTTCGTGAATTTTACTGCCCCTGAGTTCCATTGTTCAACTTGTGTTTATGGGAACTGGCCACAAAGCAGTGGGATTTCCTCAAGCCCTATACTGTTTCCATGGGCAACCCTAGCCTTTGGTCAATTCATCTTCCTGATTGGAAATTAGAGTGACATGTGCCTGTCTGAACACCTAGGACTTGTCTCTCATTGTTCCTCATCCTTCCGCTTCATCCTCTGGACAAATTCCAAACTGTACGCAACAGGATGTTGACAGTGTTGACATCTCCAAGTGGGGAGACTGTTAGTAAAGACGCTGGAGGGGTGAACCCGAGCACCAGGAGATGAGGAGATGAGATGCCTTTTCCAAACTCTTCCCGATCAGACGGTATACCATCCTCTGGATGTGACAGACATGTTTTAGCAGTAGGAAGAGTCCTATTCATGTAAGGAGAACACCAGGGCTTTTTCAAAATCAGTGTCTCCCCGAAACCCAAACTGGGGAGTTTTTTAAGCTACGGCTACACATATGTTCATTAAGGGCCTTGGGAAGTAGGCAGAGTCCAAACTTTAGATGACTGAAGTCTTCAGGGTCAGAAGCACTCACCACCGGCTTCCCTTAGGTTACACTTTAACTGTCATTGATAGATGATGTCAATAAAAATATCTATTCTTTTTCCGATTATTTCCCCTTATAGGTTATTGCACAATATTGAGTGTAGTTCCCTGTGCTATACAGTAGTTCCTTGTTGATGATCTATTTTATACATAGCAGTGTGTATGTGTTAATTCCAAACTGTTAATTTATCCCTCCTCCCACCTTTCCCCTTTGGTAATAATAAATTATAAGATTTTATACTTCTCAGAAATGGGGGAGCTGAAAGAGAGGTATCATTTTCAATGGAAAAGCATTTAAAACAAGATTGAAGCTTTAACCAAGATTATTAGATGTACATCCTTGGAAAGAAATCACTTCATTTCTCTAATATTGACCTGACAAATAGGACAAACCTTCTCACTGAACTTGCTTATAATAAAGTGATGGAAATATCAAATGGAAGTGTTAGAAACATCTTATTTTACCCGAGCCTTATAAACTGTTCTATGTTAACTACAGTTTGGCTCACACATCTGTTCATTGAAGTTACAATAGTCTCAATTTCTGTTACTGATCCTCCAGAGTGGACCCCAACAAGGGTCCCCCTGCCCAGTGTCATTGGGGCCAACAGATCGAGACTGAGTTTGGTTCCCAAGCAAAGGAAACTTTATATTTTCATCAGAGAATGGAGAGGTGAGAGCATGCACTACCCCGTGGGCTGTGGGCTGGGCTGCTGTGTAGAGATCCTGTCAGAGTCAGTGGGAGGGAGGGGGCGGAGCTCTCAAGGGCCGGGTTGGCTGCAGCTCAGGCTCTATATCTCGGAGTCTGCACTGGGCCCCAGGAGCTGAGGTGTCGACCCAGCCATTCTGCACCAGGAAATCTGGTCTGAAGTGCCGGGTGTGGAACCTCTGCATGCGGGACCCTAGGAGCACGTGAAATTAGACAAAGCACAAAGGATAAAAAAGGTCAGACTTGACTTTATTGCCCAGATTCTATTTTTATCTCCCAGGGATTTTTAATGGGCTTTGCTGGGGACAAACCCCTCCTCTGCCTTTTGTCCCGTTCCTCACTCTTGGAGTGCTGAGGGTGCAGACCCTTCTTCTGTAACTGCTGAGTGCTGAGTTGGGAGCCCTCATACCAGGGGACGAGGGTCAGAACTTCTCCCCAGCAGCCTCCAGGTGACGTTGATTGGCCCCAGGACCCCTGCCTCCCTGCTCGTCCGCCTGAGCACCAGCATTGGAAGTGTTATAGATTCTAATGACCTTTAAGGGTCCAGGAAAGAGATGTGCAGAGACGCTGTGGGGGCCGGTTTCACCCCGCCCCACATTTGTTCGGCCACCTTAGGCTGACCGTTTCTGCCAGCCTAGATGCTCTGACCAGTAGTCTGCTCTTTCTTCAATTAGGCCCCTGAATTAACATAAAAACAGCACCAGGTGTCAGAGCCCTGCCCGCTCAACTCCCAGACAGTCCAGGGTCAGTGGTGATCAAGGACCATGATGGCCACTGAGTCAACAGCCTTTTGAAGTAAACAGGAGTCCAGCCGGTCTTATTGGCCACCATCATCACGGTGTCTGTAGGCTTTTCTATGGTGACAGTGTGATATACGGTTCCCCCGCCAAGATTATTAGCTCCCCTCTGGGTGCAGGAAGTCCTGCAAGCAGTAGTCTACTCCTTCGGGACATGCTATTGTTGTTTTATGAGAGAAACTCCAGGTCAAGTGATGTTCACATGAGTCGTCATGGTGCCCTGTTGCCTCCGGTTATCTCTCTGGATGTTGGAGTTGGAGGGCCTCCTCACTCGAGGTCGGTGTGCCCACGGAGCGAACCCTGCAACTTCAGGGCATGGTTGGTGATTAGGATCACCACGTGGGGTCCTTTTCCCTTAGGAGGGAGGTGGCCTTTTGGGCTGCTGATTTCCAGGTTTTTAGATACCGCCAGTATCTTGGCCAGATGTGGCAGTGGGCCAAGCCCCTTGGTGACTGTAGTTTATCCTACCTGGATGGCATTCTTGCGTTGTTCCATTTCAAGTGGTCCCAGTTTTTGCACTAATTCTCCAATGGCGATTCACCTTTCACCGGGAATGGAAAGGTCAAAGGGTTTAGCTCAATTAGGGAGTTCCAGGGCAAGGGTCTGAATTGACTGCTCTTTCCATTCTTGAAAGGCCACTTCTGGATTCTGTTCAAAAGGATCATCATCTTTTCCTTTCAGTGTTTCATATAGAGGCCCAGCTAGTAGACTGTAGTTAGGGATCCAGAAGTAGCAAACCCTGGCCTCCCCAGGAACCCCTAAGCTGTCTTCTAGTTTTAGAAAGGGGTAAGGCTGCAAATGGTTTCTTCCCTTTCCTGGGATGGGCTTCTCTGACCTTGTGTGAGAATGAAGCCCAGGCAGGTCACCGCAGTCTGTGATATTTGAGCTTTTTCTTGGACAACTTCTATCCTTTATTGGCTTGGTAGTTCAGAGGCCTCCTTAGTAGGGCTGGCGATCAGAATGTCGTCTGCATATTGAAGGAGGGTTTCCTTTTCCAGAGGTAGAACTTTTCGGTCGTTAGCTAAGCTTTCCCCAAAGATGGTGTGGGAATTTTTGAACCCTTGGGGCAAGACGGCCCGGAAGTATTGTTTTAGTTGTATGTTGAGTCCTGCCACTCACAAGCCAAAATTTCTTGTGACTCTGGGACTAATGGAATACAAAAGAAGGCATCATTGAAGACTAATACAGAATACCATGTCCTGGTGGTTGGTAGAATGACCAGCAGGGTGTAGGAATCAGGAGCAACTGGAGGTATATCCTCGGTGGCTTCACTGACTGTCCTGACATCCTTTACCAGGTCCCCAGCAGCCCATGGGGCTCTCGTGGTCAGGCCAATCCCAGGATATGGAGCTCTCCTGGGCAGGTACCCCACCCCCAACCCAGCCCACGGGGCTCTCATGGTCAGGCCCCTCCCAGGATACAGAGCTACCCTTGCAGGTACCGTGGCAGGGCTGGGCACACAGGAACCGTGCACATAGCCCTCATTGAAGAGCACCCCCAGCTCACCTGTCACTCAGAGCTGACACAGAGCACCTCAGAGCAGGACTTGAACTAACAAACAGCAGCTCCGACAGGTCTGTGACCCTGGGCATCACTCTGTGTGGCCTCCCTCCACCTGGTCTTCCAGAGACTTCCACTGCACCCAGGGCACCAGGCCTCTGTCTCCAACCACCACCCACCCCTCCTCTCCCTGACTCCTGGGTTCCTCTCATTAGGAGAGGGTTTTCTTGAAGTTGTCTCCCACTCATGGGCCAGATAAAATGATTAGAAAACAAGCCAAAGCTGCAGCCCCTTGTCTATCCTGACTCTCAGGAGCCCACACCTGTTCCTTGGACCTGGCCGGTTCAGCAAGTTCCATTTTCTGCAACTGTGAGCCCCTGAGGGGTGATGATTGGCTACCTGGGCAGCCTTACCATGCTGGCCAGCCCTCCCCAGGTGTGCCTGGGTTGAGATCAATATAAATACCACTCCAGGCAGCAAAAGCCCCTGCAGCTGTGCCTGACGCCATTTTCTCTGCCCTGTCAGCAGTCTCGGGGCTGGGCTGGTGGGAGGGAGTGAGAGGCCACGGCTTTGTGGGTGGCCCAGTGTGAGTGGGGCTCTGCTGGACTTTCTGCAGCAGATGCCAGGCTGCCACCTGCTAAAGAAGAGGATGTGTCACCCATACCTGCTGCTGGAATTTCTCCCTGGGCAGAGGTGAGGAAGGAAAAAAGCAGTGGGGGCAGGGACAGGACGGGTATCTCAGGCAGGGAAATGGAAATCTTCCAGAAGAGCACCCAGGGCCAGGACCATCCTGGCTGGCCTGCAGGCACCAAGTCAGCTGGCATGCTGTCACTCGTGTGGCTCCATGGCCCTTCCTCTAGGCTTTCAAGTCCTTGTATATATTCAGGTGTTTTACCTGGGAAGGGTGGGAACAGTTCAGCAGCAAGTGGCCTGGGGCTCAGCTCACGTTTACTCACAGATGCCTCGGCACGGTGCCCCAGCTTCGCAATGAGGACGCTTGTTGTGTGGGGGCTGCTGGCTGAATGGGAGACGATTCCCCACCACTGACCAACTTCAGAATTGTTTACAACTGGAGCAAGTGCCCTGATACGGTTTTCCTCTGAGTAACTGGTGGGTTCTGTTTTTTTTTTCTCTTTTTCGTTTTTGGTTCAAGGTAGATTTTATTCCTCTTTTTTGTATTTACAGATATAAGCATGGAAATAATTTATTCATATAAATACATGTATGTGAAGGGAATAATTGTTTTTTCTGTTTTATTTTTTAAATTTTATTTCTTTTTAATTTTGAATTTTATTTTATATTTTTATACAGCAGGTTCTCATTGGTTATCTATTTTATACATATAAATGTTTACATGCCAATCCCAATCTCTCAACTCCTCCCACCACCACCCCTCCAAGAGCTTTCCCCCCTTGTTGTCCATACGATTGTTGTCTACATCTGTTGCTCTATTTATGCCTTGCAAAACGGTTAATCTGTACAGTTTTTCTAGGTTCCACATATATGCATGAATATACAAGATTTGTTTTTCTCTTTCTGACTTACTTCACTCTGTAGGACAGTCTCTAGATCCATCGACGTCTCTACAAATGACCCAATTTCATTCCTTTCATGGCTTAGTAATATTCCATTTTATATATGTACCACAGCTTTATGCATTCGTCTGTCTGTGGGCATTTAGGTTGCTTCCATTACCTCGATATTGTAAATAGTGATGCAATGAACATTGCGGTGAATGTCTCTTTTTGATTTATGGTTTTGTCTGAGTATATGTCCAGTCCTGGGATTGCTGTATCATATGGTAATTCTATTATTAGTTTCTTAAGAAACTCCATATTGTTCTCCATAGTGACTGTATCAATTTATATTCCCAACAATAGTGGAAGAGTGTTCCTTTTCTCCACACCCTTTCCAGCATTTGTTGTTTGTAGATTTTCAGATGATGCCCATTCTAACAGGTGTGAGGTGATACCTCATTGTTGAGTCCATTTCGTTGAGCAACGGGTAGGTCTTGTCTATTACATATTTGGCTTATGGAACGGTATCTGTGCTAATTTCAAACTCTGGTTTTATGCAGCACCCCAACTCACCTTTCCCCTTAAGCAAGCATAAGTTGGTTTTCTAAACTTGAGACCCTGTTCTGTTTTGTAATTCAGTTCATGTGTAGCCAAGTTTACATTCCGTGCATTAGTGATACCTTATGATGTTTCTTTTTCTGTGTGACTTATTTCACTTAGAATCATCATGCCTCAATCCACTCATTATGCTGGTACAGGCCTGGTGACACAGATTTCATTGCTGAGTGGTATTCTGTTGTACATAAGTACCGCAACTTCTTTATCAATTATTTGTTCTCTGGGATATTTAACTTGTACTGTAGAAGAGGCTCCTGTAAACAGAGCCGTTGTAAATTTTGGGGTGGCTGTGTCTTTTTGATTTTAATTTCCCTAAGCTATAGGACCATAAGTGGAAATGCCCTAGATTCTGTTGCTTTGTTTTTCAGATGTATCAGGAAACACCATACACTTCTCCAGAGTGGCTGTTGGCAATGTACATCCCGCCCATAAGCATAACAAGGCTCCTTTTTCCCCATGGCCTGTCTTGCCTTTCTGGATTTTACACTTTTCTCAGTGGCCCTTTAGACCGGGGGGAAGTGACACTTCATAGTAGTTCGGATTTCCATTGCAAGCTTGCTTGGTTTGCCAAAAAGGGCGTATGTGTTTTTTCCTGAATATATTCAGGAACAAACTCATACGCCCTTTGTTGCCAAGTGCATCATTGTCGATGTTCTGCCTCTTTTCCTATGCTTTAAATGCAAATCCAGTCTACCTCCTGAAATCGGTTTCCTGCAATTCTGCCCCGCTTTCAAGTCCTCTTCGCAGCCTTACTTCAATATATTTTTGGACGTTATCTGTCATTTATAACTCTGCAGGTTTGTGAATTACAGGGCCCCTGAGCTCCTTTCTTCAACTCGCTTTCTTGTGAGCTGGCCGCAAACCCGCAAGACTGCTTCAGGCCCTAATCTGCTTCTGGCAGGGCACGCTGAGCCTTTGGTTAATTCCTCTTCCTGGTGGGAAATGAGTGTTAAATATGCCCGTCCAGACACCTACCTCACTCTCAACCCCTTGGTGATGTGGGTCCTCTGGTTTGTGGCCACTTTTGCTGGGTTCCTCACCTTTCAATGATGTGGCCCCACTAGTGTGAGGACACTCCTGCTTGGTTCTCATCCACGTGGTTATGTGGACCCCCTGGTGAGAGTCTGTTCCTGGCTTTGTTCCTCACCCACCTGTGAGGGAGACCCTCTGCTGATAGGTCACTCCTGCATGGCTGGCACACATTGCCTTGGTGAAGTCAGCCGTGTGGTGGCAGTTGGAGCGTGCTGGGAATCTCTTCCCCCGGTGATGAGGGCCCTCTTGCGTCAGGCCCTAACTGCTGGGCTCACCAACTTTTCTTAGGGAGCCCAGTGATGCTTTGGCACTCCTCTTAGGATCCCATCTCCATGGGGATGTGGGCCTTCTGCTCTGAGGTCCCAACGGCTGGGTTGTTCACATTTTCATGATGTGGGCTCTCTGGTGTTAGTTCACAGAAGCCTGGATCCCATAGCCTCTGTGCTCTTGGCTGCCTGCTGGGAGGTTCCAACTGCTGGATTCCTCACTTTTTTAATTTTTTGGGCCCTCTGTTGTGAGGATCCTCCTGCCTGCCTCACTCCCAGCCCCTTCGTGATGTGTGTCGTCTGGTTTGAGGCCACATGTGCTGGGTTCCTCACCTTTCGATGATGTGGGACCAATGGTCTTAGGAGACTCCTGCCTGGTTCACATCCCCTTGGTGATGTGGGCCCTCTGTTGAGAGTCTGATCCCGGCTGGGTTCCTCACCCATCTGTGAGGTAGGCCGTCTGATGTGAGGTCACTCTTGCCTGGCTTGCTCACCTCGCCTTGTGGACATGAGCCCTCTGGTGGCACTTGGAGCCTGCTGGGAGCCTCCTCTCCTCGGTGATGAGGGCCCTCTGGCATCAGGCCCTAACTGCTGGGCTCCCTACATTTTGTGATGTGCGCCCAGTGGTGCGAGGACACTCCAGCCAGGTTCACATCCCCATTGGGGTGTGGGCCTTCTGCTCTGAGGTCCCAAAGCCTGGGTTGCTCACAGTTTCATGATGTGGGCTCTCTGCTGTTAGTTCACTCCTGCCTGCATCCCATAGCTTCTGTGCTCTGGGCCGCCTGCTGGGAGGTTCCAACTGCTGGATTCCTCACCTTTCTTATTCTTTGGGCCCTCTGTTTTTAGGCTACTCCTGCCTGCCTCACTCCCATTCCCTTTGTGATATGTGTCCTCTGATTTGAGGCCACATGTGCTGGGTTCCGCACCTTTTGATGATGTGACCCCACTGGAGGGAAGACAGTCCTGACTGGTTCCCATCCCCTTGCTGATGTGGGCCCTCAGGTGAGAGTCTGATCCTGGCTGGGTTCCTCACCCTTCTGTGAGGTGGGCCCTCTGCTGTGAGGTCAATCATGCCTGTCTGGCACACGTCACCTTGGCGACGTGGGCCCTCTGGTGGCAGTTGGAGTGTGCTGGGATCCTCCTCCCCTCGGTGATGAGGGCCCTCTTGCCTTAGGCCATAACTGCTGGGCTCCCCACATTTTCTGATGTGCGCCAAGTGAGTGAGGAGACTCTTGCCAGGTTCCCATCCCCATGGCGATATGGGCCTTCTGCTCTGAGGTCAAAACGGCTGGCTTGCTCACAGTACCATGATGTGGGCCCTCTGCTGTGAGTTCACTCCGGCAAGGATCCCTTATCATCGGTGCTCTGAGCCGCCTGCTGGGAGGTTCCAACTGCTGGATTCCTCAACTTTTTTATTCTATGTGCCCTCTGTTGTGAGGCTCTTCCTGCCTGCCTCACTGCCAGCCCCTTGGTGATGACTGTCCTATGGCTTGAGGCCACATGTGCTGCGTTCCTCACCTTTCGATGATGTGACCCCACTCGTGTGAGGACACTCCTGCCTGGTTCCCATACCCTTGGTGAGGTGGGCCCTCTGGCGAGAGTCTAATCCTGGCTGGGTTCCTCAACGTTCTGTGAGGTAGGCCCTCTGCTGTGAGGTCACTCCTGCCTGGCTGGCACACGTCACCTTGGAGACGTGAGCCCTCTGGTGGCAGTTGGAGCGTGCAGGGCGCCTCCTCCTCTCGGTGATGACGGCCCTCTGGCGTCAGGCCCTAAATGGTGGGCTCCCCACATTTTCTGATGTGCGCCCAGTGGTGCGAGGACACTCCAGCCAGGTTCCCATTCCCATGGGGATGTGGTCCTTCTGCGCTGAGGTCTCAACTCCTGGGTTGCTCACAGTTTTGTGATGTGGGCCCTCTGCTGTGAGTTCACTGTGGCCTGGATCCCATAGCCTCGGTGTTCTGGGCCGCCTGCTGGAAGGTCTAAATGCTGGAATCCTCACGTTTTTTATATTATGTGCCCTGTGTTGTGAGGCTACTCCTGCCTGCCTCACTCCAAGGCCCTTGGTGATGTGGGTCCTCTGGTTTGAGGACACATGTGCTGGGTTCCTCACCTTAAGATGATGAGGCCCCACTGGTGTGAGGATAATCCTGACTGGGTCCCATCCCCTTTGTGATGTGGGCCCTCTGGTGAGAGTCTGATCCTGGCTGGGTTCCTCACCCATCTGTGAGGTGGGCCCTCTACTATCAGGTAACTCTTGCCTGGGTTGCTCACCTCGCCTTGTTGACATGAGCCCTCTGGTGGCAATTGGACCCTGCTGGGAGCCTCCTCAGCTCTGTGATGAGGGCCCTCTGATGTCAGGCCCTAACTGCTGGGCTCCCCAACTTTTCTTAGTGAGCCCAGTGTTGCTCAAGCACTCCTCTTAGGTTCCCATCCCCATGGGGATGTGGGCCTTCTGCTCTGAGGTTCCAACGGCTGGGTTGATCACAATTTCATGATGTGGGCTCTCTGGTGTTAGTTCACTGTGGCCTGGATCCCATAGCCTCTGTGGTCTTGGCTGCCTGCTGGGAGGTTCCAACTGCTCGATTCCTCAACTTTTGTATTCTATGGGTTCTGTGTTGTGATGCTCCTCCTGCCTGCCTCACTCGCAACCCCTTCGTGATGTGGGTCTTCTGGTTTGAGGCCACATGTGCTGGGTTAGGCAACTTTCAATGATGTGGCCCCACTGGTGTGAGGACACTCCTGCCTGGTTCCCATCCCCTTGGTGATGTGGGCCTTCTGGTGACAGTCTTATCCTGGCTGAGTTCCTCACTCTTCTGTGAGGTAGGCCCTCTGCTGTGAGGTCAATCCTGCCTGACTTGCACACATCACCTTGGCGACGTGGGCCCTCTGTTGGCACATGGAACCTGCTGGGAGCCTCCTGCCCTCGGTGATGATGGCCCTCTAGCATCAGGCTCTAACTGCTGGGCTCCCCACGTTTTCTGATGTGAGCCCAGTGATGCCAGGACACTCCTGTCAGGTTCCCATCCCCATGGGGATGTGGGCTTTCTGCTCTGAGGTCCCAATGCCTGGGTTGCTCACAGTTTCATGATGTGGGCTCTCTGGTGTTAGTTAACTCCTGCCTGCATCCCATAGCTTCTGTGCTCTCGGCCGCCTGCTGGGAGGTTCCAAATGCTGGATTCCTCACTTTTTTTATTCTTTGGGCCCTCTGTTTTTAGGCTACTCCTACCTGCCTCACTCCCATCCCCTTTGTGATGTATGTCCTCTGATATGAGGCCACATGTGCTGGGTTCCTCACCTTTCGATGATGTGGTCCCACTGGTGGGAGGACAGTCCTGACTGGTTCCCATCCCCTTGGTGTTGTGGGCCCTCTGGTGAGAGTCTCATCCTGCCTCGGTTCCTCACCCTTCTGTGAGATAGGCCCTCTGCTGTGAGGTCACTACTGCCTGGCTGGTGCATGCCACCTTGTAGACGTGGGCCCTCTGTTGGCAGTTGGAACCTGCTGGGAGTCTCCTCCCCTCAGTTATGAGGGCCCCCTGGCATCAGGCCCTAACTGCTGGGCTCCTAACATTTTCTGATATGTGCTAAGTGGTGCAAAGCCACTCCTGCCAGGTTCCCATCCCAATGGGGATGTGGGCCTTCTGTTCTGAGGTCCCAACAGCTGGGCTGCTCACAGGTTCATGATGTGGGCCCTCTGCTGTGAGTTCACTGCGGCCTGGATCCCATAGCCTCGGTGCTCTGGGCCACTTGCTGGGAGGTTCCAACTGCTGGATTCCTCAACTTTTATATTCTATGGACCCTGTGTTGTGAGGCCAGTCCTGCCAGCCTCATTCCGAACCCCTTGGTGATGTGGTTCCTCTGGTTTGAGGACACATGTGCTGGGATCCTCACCTTTCGATGATGTTGTCCCACTGGTGTGGGGACACTCCTGCCTGGTTCCCATCCCCTTGGTGATGTGGGCCCTCTGGTGAGAGTCTGATCCTGGCTGTGTTCCTCACCCTTCTGTGAGGTGGGCCCTCTGCTGTGAGGTCACTCCTGCCAGGCTGGCACACATCGCCTTGGCGACGTTGGCCCTCTGGTGGCAGCTGGAGCCTGCTGGGAGCCTCCTCCTCTCGGTGATGAGTGCCCTCTAGCGTCAGGCCCTAACTTCTGAGCACCCCACGTTTTCTGATGTGAGCCCAGTGATGCCAGGACACTCCTGTCATGTTCCCATCACCATGGGGATGTGGGCCTTCTGCTCTGAGGTCCCAATGTCTGGGTTGCTCACAGTTTCATGATGTGGGCTGTCTGGTGTTAGTTCACTCTGGCCTGGTTCCTCTAGCCTCTGTGCTCTGGGCCGCCTGCTGGGAGGTTCCAACTGCTGGATTCCTCACCTTTCTTATTTTTGGGCCCTCTGTTATGAGGCTCCTCCTGCCTGCCTCACTCCCAGCCCCTTGGTGATGGGTGTCCTATGGTTTGAAGCCACATGTTCTGGGTTCCTCACCTTTAGATGATGTGGCCCTACTCATGTGAGGACACTCCTGCCTGGTTCCAATCCATTTGGTGATGTGGGCCCTCTGGTGCGAGTCTGATCCTGACTGGGTTCGTCACACTTCTCTGAGGTGGACCCTCTGCTGTGAGGTCATTCGTGCCTGGTTGGCACACATCGCCTTGGCGACGTCAGCCCTCTGGTGGCAGTTGGAGCCTGCTGGGAGCCTCCTTCCCTTGGTGATGAGGGTCCTCTGGCGCCAGGCCCTAACTGCTGGTCACCCAAAATTTTCTGATACGTTCTCAGTGGTGCGAGGACACTCCTACCAGAATTCCATCCCCATGGGGATGTGGGCCTCCTGCTCTGAGGTCCCAATGGCTGGGTTGCTCAGTTTCATGACATGGGCCCTCTTCTGTGAGTTCACTGTGGCCTGGATCCCATAGCCTCGGTGCTCTGGGCCGCCTGCTGGGAGGTTCCAACTGCTGGATTCCTCACTTTTTTATTCTATGTGCCCAGTGTTGTGAGGCTACTCCTGCCTGCCTCACTCCGAGGTCCTTGGTGATGTGGGTCCTCTGGTTTGAGGACACATGTGCTGAGTACCTCAGCTTTCGATGATGTGGCCCCACTGATGTGAAGACACTCCTGCCTGGTTCCCATCCCCTTGGTGATGTGGGCCCTCTGGTGAGAGTCTGATGTTGGCTGGGTTTCTCACCCTTCTGTGAGGTGGGACCTCTGCTGTGAGGTAACTTCTGCCTGGCATGCTAACGTTGCCTTGGCAATGTGAGCCCTCAGGTGGCAGTTGGAGCCTGCTGGGAATCTCCTCCCCTCAGTTATGAGAGCTCTGGATAAAACACATATGCCCTTTTTTGCCAAGTGCATTATTTTCCAAGTTCTGTCTCTTTTCCTATGCTTTAAGAGCTACTCCCGTGTACGTTTTGAAATCAATTTCCAGCAATTCTGCCCTGCATTCAAGTCCACTTCGCAGCCTTACTTC